>NW_020194709.1:3031252-3293444 GCF_003025115.1 Trichoderma citrinoviride | reverse complement strand
TAAATATAATTAATATAAAACCTTATTAAATTTAAAGTAAAAATACTTATAATAAAATACTTTTTTTTAATAATTATATAAAGCTTATAAACTTATTTAATATTTAATAAAATTAACTATATTAATATACTTTTAGCTTAAAGCTATAAAAAACTCTTATTAACTTAAATATAATAAATAAAACTATAAATATTTTATATATATATAATATATACTTTATAAAAGATAAAATAAGCTTACTTTTAATATAATATTAGCTATTACTTTATATTAAACTTAAGGCTTATTTAGCTTATAAACTTATTAACTTAATAAAAATTAAAGGCTATAATATAAAAAGGCTTATTTATTTATTATAACCTTTTTTTTAAAAAGTATTTTTAGCTAAGTTTAAAGTATTTTTAATATTAAAATTAATATTATTATTTTTATTATTATTAATAAAAAAGGCAGAGGTTATTAATAAAATTACTAAAGTATTATTAATATAAGCTTAAGTCTTATATTATTTAAAAGTAAAAGTAAATATAATAATATTATTATTATTATTATTATTATTATTATTATTTATTTTAATATTAAAATAATTAAGAAAGTTAACTTTTACTTTACTTTTATTTTTTTTTTAAGGTATTATATTATTATAAGTTAATAAAGCTTAAAACTAAAAATACTTTAAAAGTGCTTTAAAAGTAAATATATATTTTTTTATAATATATTAATAATAAATATTTATAATATATATATTATTAATAATATATTTTACTTAAACTTAACTTAGATTATAGCTTATAAACCTTAGCTTAATATTAAGTTATATTATTAAAAAAAAAAGGACTTACTTAAAAGTTAAAATAATAATAAAAAAAAAAAAGAAAAAAGTTAAAAAAGTATAAAAGATATATTTATAATAAATATATATAAATTAATAAGTAAAAGTATTTAAATAGCTAAAGTAAATTAAAGCCTATATTAAGCTTATATAGCTTTAAGAATATTTAAAAACTATACTAAATTTATAATAAGATTTATATACTTAATTATAAAAAATAAAAATATAAACTAAGCCTAGACTTATATTAGCTTTATATAGCCTATTTATATTATATTTACTTATAATATAAGCTTTTATATAACCTAGCTTAATTATAAACTAAAGTATAATTACCTTTTATATATAATTATAAAAAATAATTTTTATATTTATAAAGTATTTTTATTAATAAATAAGAATATAATAAGTAAGACCTGCTATTAAAGTAAATATATAATATATAGGTTTTTTACCTTACTTAAAAGGTTTTTTTTTATATAAAAGAATAAGTAAAAAGACTAGCTATTAGCTTATTATAGCTATTTAAAGTAATAGAATATATTATTTTTATACTTTTATAATAAAAATAATTACTTAAAACTTACTTTTATTAAACTAAGTATTAAGTAATATTCTTAATAGCTTTTATATTAATAATTCTCCTTAAGCCTAAGGTATTATAAAATTTTAAAAATTAGTTTTTACTTAAAGGCTTAGCTTATTTATTTATTATTATTTTATTTATAAAAATATATTTTAATATTACTTTTTTAATTTTTACCTCTTAATAAATAAAATATTATTAAGTTTTAATATATTTTAAGCTTTTATAATTTATAAGATTTCTTATTAATATAATAGCTTTTTAATTATTATAATAAATAATAATTATATTTAAAAATTCTTAAGTATTAATATTAATAACTTTATATTATTTTTTTTTAAAAAATTATTTTATAATTTTAAAAAAAGCTTTTATAATTAAATACTTTTTTTATTATATTAGTTTAAGTTATATATTTAGCTTTATAACTTAATAAAGTAATTATTACTTATTATTTTAATAATTAGCTAATTTTTTTACTTTTAATATATATATTTAAAAGTTAATTTATAAATATTTAAATTATTAGCTTAATTAAAATTACTATAGCTATATTATAATTATAAATTATTTTAAAAAATAAAGTATAAAATTTTTAATTTTTTAAATATATTTAAGAATATATTAAATAGCTTACTTATATATATTATTAAAGTTATTAAAGTATTTATTAATAATTAAGATTATATAAGTAAGGTTTAATTATATTCTTAATATTAAATATATTAATAACTTTATTATTAATTAATATTTTTTTAATTTTTTTAATTAATTTAAATATTTATTTTTAGCCTTTTATATTTTTTTTTTTATTAAAGTTAAAGTTAATATATACTTTATTATATTATGTTAATTAAAGTCTTTTAAATATAGCTTTTAATAAGTATATAAATAGTAAAGAAGAGATAATATTCTTATTTATTACTATAAAAAATAAATAAATTATATACCCTTATTTAACTAAGTAAGGCTAATAAGTAAGGCTAATAAGCTAATGCCTATCTTATTATAAGGCTAGCTTAATAATTACTACTCTTAAATAAATAAAATTATCTTAATTTTTATTAATTTATTATATAATTTATTTATTTTATAATCCTTTATTTATTTTACAACCTTTTATTTAAAAGCTTATATTATAATTAATATACTTATACTTTAGCTTAATATTTAACTTTTCTTTTTAAGTATTTAGCTATTATTAAACCTTTTATAAAATATTTTTAATATATTAAAGTGCTTTTTCTTTTATTTATATTTTATATTTATCTTTTATATAAGTAATATAATAATTAATATTAAAGGTAATTTCTTTTAAGTAATAAGTATTATATTTTCTTATATTTATTATTTAATAAAAATCTTAAATTATAATTATAATAAGTTTATTTACTTATTTAAGAATATTAAATAAGCTTTTATTTTTTATTTAAGTATTAGTTATTTTATTAGCTTATAAGGCATTTTTTAAGTAAGTAATAACCTTTATATAGCTAGCTTAAGTAGCTTATTATTTTAATTATTTTTTATATATAAAGTTAAGTAATAAGTATATATAAATAATAAGCTTTTTAGCTAGTTAAGTATTAATAATAGTATTTTATACTTTTATTTAAACTTTTTTTAAGTTTTTAATAATAATCTTTCTAGCCTTTATATATATTATAATTTTCTTTATATTAATAATAATAATAAAAAAAGAAGTTAAAGTAAGTAAATAAGTAAAAAGTAATTAAAATTATTAAACTTTAATTATTAATTTAGCTTTATTTTTAATTATTTTATTAATTATAATAGTTTTACCTTTTAAGTTTATATTATTTAATATTATAAGTATAGTTATTATAATATCTAGTACTTAGTAAAACTAGTTAGTTTATATAATTAAAAGGCCTTATAGCTTTTATATAATAATTAATAAATAAGTAAACTTAAATACTTAATACTTAATAATAAAAAAGGTAAATATATTAGTTTTTTTAAGCTTAATAATATAAAGCTTATATAAAATAATAGCTATTATAACTATTAGCGCCTTTATAATATAATAATAACTAGTTTATTTAGTTTTATATTAAATTTAAAGTAATTTATTTAAAAATGCCTTATATTTACTTTAAGTAAATTAAATAATAATATTAAAAATAAATATATTAATATATTTATTAATATAAACTTTATAATAATTAAGGTATTTCTTATAGTTAAGGCTAATAAGCTTAAAGGCGCTTATAATAAGTTTCTTATAGTAAATATATATAGCCTTTTTTTAAATATCTTAAAGGTTAAGCTTATTAATATTAATAAAGTTATATTAATATTATTAATAATTTTTATAAGCTTTTTAAAGTTATATATTTATTTAACTTTTAAGTAAGTAAATATTAATAATAAAATTTAAATAGCTTTTTTTATAAAGTATAATTACTTACTTTTTATTTAAGTAGTTAAAATAAGAAAGTAGTTATTTTTTATATTAATAAGAGATAAAAAAAAAAATAAAATAAAATAAAATAAAAAATAAAAAAAATAAAAAAAAGAAAATAAATAAATAAAATAAAATATCTTTTTATTTATTTATATAGCTATATAGTATTATTATATATTTACTTATATAGCTATTAAAAGGTTAATAGCTAGTAGTTAGTATTATAATAGTAATTAAACTTATATATTTATTTTTAAGATATTAATTACTTTTATTTATTATATTTTAAAATATAGTTTAAAAGTTAAGTATTTCTTTTTATATCCTTTAATAAGTTTTTTTATTATTTAAATAAGTTTTTTTATTATTTAAATAAGTTTTTAATATTTAATTTATTAATTTTTATATAAACTATAATCTTTTTATTTAATAAGATATTTTACTTAATAATATCTATCTTATTTATTAAGTTATTAATTAATAATCTTTTATACTTTATATTACTTTTATTTATTTATTATAATTATTTTTAATATAAGTAACTTTTTTTTAAATAGGTTTTAGTTTTTTAATACTAAGTATAAATAAGCTATAAAAATTATATTATAAATATATTATATTATAAGTAATTTAAGCTTATATATAAGCAGACTAATTTTTTTAAGTATTTTAAATAGTTTTATATATTAATTTAATTATTTTTTAAAAGGCTTTTTTAATAAATAATATCTTTTATAAAAGTAAAGGTATACTTTATTACTTAATTTAAAGTTTATTAATATATATACTTTATTATATACTTACTTTATTTATATTACTATATATTTAATAAGGTATTTAGCTTTTTTAATATATAGTAATTAAAAAGTATTAATTACTTTTTAATTTAAGTAATAGTCCTTTTTTAATATTTTTAATAACCTTATTAACTTAAAACTTATTAAAAGCTTATTTAAGGATTATTTAATTAAAGTACTTAAATTATTATTAAGCTAGAATTATAAAGCTAAAATAATTTCTAGCTATAAGATATTAAATATTATAATATAATATTAAAAGGCTAGTTTTATTATTTAATTTTTATATTTTAATATACTATTTATTTATAAATAATATCTTATTCTTAATATAAGCTTAGTTTTTAATACTTTAAATAATTATTATTAAAAGTTTAAAATAAATTTTAAATTATAATTATTAATAATTATCTTTAAGAACTTTTAATTATAAATTATTAATACTTATAGAAAGATTATAGCTTATTAAGCTATTATATATTTTAAAAAGCTAGAAAAAAGAATTAATTTCTTAGTTTATTTATATAAAATAATTATTAAAGTATTTAAAAGTAAGTTATATTTATTTATCTTTTAAAAAAATCTTAGCTTTTTAAATAATATAATAATAATAAAGTTAATTATAATTATATAAAATAGTTAAGCTAAGGTTTAAATAAGTTAAAGCTTACTTATTAGCTTTTAAGAATTTATTTAATTAATTAAGTAAATAAAGTAATAAGTAATATATTACTAAAGCTTTTTAAAAATCTTTAAAATACTTAATTTATATAAGGCATTTAGTATTTTCTTTAGTCTTATATAAAATTAATTATTATATACTATTTAAAAGATTTCTTTTAAATAGCTTAATAATATATAAAAATACTTTTAGCTATAATTATTATAATAGTATAATAAGCTATCTTTTTAAAAGAATAATATATATATTAGTCTTTTATATTAATTTAGGTTATAAACTTTAGTATTATACTTTTATTACTTATTTAATTAAAGCTTAATAATTTTTTATTTATTTATATTAAGTACTTTATTAATTATATTATAATACTAGTTAGTTTAAAATTTTACTTAAATCCTAGCCTTTAAGTTATTTTTAATATAAATTTCTATTATTAAGTAATATATATTTATTAACTAGACTTTATTAAATTTACTTATATTCTTTTTTAATATAATTATTATAATTAACTTAATTAGTAATTTTAATAATATATTTAATATTAAGTTAGTCTTTTTTAATATATAATAAATATCTAGCTAAAATTAGCTTAAATAAATAAATATATTTATAAAATATTAATTTACCTTAACTAGATTTAAAGTAAATATTATTATATAGTTAATAATGCCTTTTATTATTTTATAATTAATTAAAATTTTAACTAACTATTAATATAATTAAATTATTATTTATATTTTCTTATATACTTAAACTAAATAAGCTACTTTTAACTTAATTAGCTTATATTATATTTTTACTTTTAATAATAATTAGCTTAAGAATATAATTAGCTAGATTTTATTAATTAAAATAGTTAGTAAAAACTATTAGTTATTTTTTAAATAAAATATAAAAATACTTATCTCTTTTTTATTAATATTTAGTTAAAAAAAGGTTAGTTAATTAATATTATAATAAAATAGTCTTATACTTAAAGTTAATTATTTTTAAAAAATAATAAATATCTCTTTTTTAATATTAATTAATTAAAAAATCACTTACTATACCTTAAAATAGCAGGCTTTTTTATTAATATTTATTATTTTTTATTCTTTTTTTTATAATCTTATTAATAAGCTTATTTTATACTTTTTTAATAGCTTTACTTTTTATTAAAATAAGTAAATAAAATAAAATAAAAATATAGCTATTTTTAAATAAGTCTTTAAGTTTATTAAGTTAGCTAATATACTTAATTTAGCTATAACTTTTATTCTTTTTTTAATTATAATTATTCTTAATATATTTACTTTAAACTTAAGTAATTAAATAAATAAATAATTATAAAAAAACTATTTTAGCTATATAGCTAGTTAAATATTTAAAAATAGCTAAAAAATGCTTTTTAAATATTAGCAGTAGTTTTTAAAAGAGTTATTAAAAATAACTATATTATTAATATATACTTTTATATATTCTTTATAAAAGTATAATTATTAATTTATAAACCTTTAAGTAAATAATAGTAAATTCTTATAGCTTATTAAGATAATATATAATATTTTTAATTTATATAAGCTAATTAATATTATATAATCCTTATACTTTATATATATAAGTAATTAGTAAAAAAAAGTAAATATATTTAAAATAGTAATATACTTTTTATTTTTTAAGTTAGTAATTATTTCTTTTTATAATAAGATTAAATATATATTTAAAATAAAGATTTTATTTAAAATATATAAGTTAATAATTATTTATTTTTTTTTATTATTATTAACTATTTACTAAATAATAAATATTAATAATATTAATAAAGTTAATTAATATATTTATAATACTTATTTTTATATATAAAGGTTATTTAATATTTTATTTAAGAACTTTTAGTTTTTTAAACTTAATAAGTATAGTTTAATAAGTGTTTTTTAAGCTTATTAGTTTTTAATAAATAAGATTTTTATCTTTTTATTTTTTTAAAAAAGAAATAATATTATAATTATATTATATATTATATTTTTAAATAATAGCTTATAAATAATTTACCTTTTTTAGGTTTTTTTTATAAATATAAACTTTATTTAATAGTATATATTCTTAAATATTAATAGGTTTTTTTATTACCTTTTACTTTTTAATAAGTAGTTAATACTTATTTATTCTTTTATTTACTAGTTTATTTAACTAAGTATTAATTATAGCTATAATATTATAATAAAAAAGGTCTTTATATATATTTATTATATATATAATAGCTTAGTAATTTTATATAGCTTTAGCTTATATTTATATTATAATAAAATAAGTATTTATATTATAGTTAATAATAATACTTATATACTATTTCTTAATAAAAGTAATTAGCTTATTTATAAAGTTTATTATTAAAACCTAGCTTTTTTTTACTTTTATTTTAATAATATTTAATAAGTATATATAATTTATTATACTTAGTTTAAATATTATAAAAAAGTAAATTTATATAGTATTATATTAATTATTATATACTAAAAGTTTATATTAAATAAATATCTTTATAAATATATAAAAAGGTATTAAAAAGTATTATTTAGCTATTATATAATAAGTAATTAACTTCTTTTTTTATTTATTTTTAATAAGTAATATATTATAAGTAAACTTAATAATTATATAATTATTTATAATTAGTAAGTTAATTTTATATTAATAAAGAAAATTTATATTTAAAAGTATATTAAATTTAAGATTCTTTTTTATCTAGGCTTTTATATAAAAATAAATAACTATTAGTATATTACCTTTTATACTTTATATATAAAAATTAAACTAAGCCTTTTAAATTATTATTAATATACTATTTATATAAGTTATAACCTTTAATTAATTAATTATAAAGTATATTATATTTATTAAAAACTTTTTTAATTAATTTTTATTAATAATAATATTTAAGTAGCTAGAGTTAATAATAATTATTATAGTTTTTACTTTTAAGTTAAATTATATTTTTATTATAATATAAAAGTATTATATAAGTAAAAGGTTATTAAATAGCTATACCTTAATAACTTATCTTAAAGTAAATATTAAATTAGTTTTATTTTAATAATTATACTTATTTAAGTATATATATATTATTAATTTAAATTAAAAAAAGAAAATTTAATTATATTTTTAGTATTTTTATTAATTTATAAATTTATATTTATTAAGTTATTAATATTTACTTAATTAAAATAATAAAATAATCTTTTATTAACCTAATAGTAAGTTAAATATTATAAATAAACTATATATATAATAAAACTTAATTTTATTTTTAATTACTTAATTCTTTTAATTAAATTATTTAAATTCCTTAATAATATAATATTCTTATACTTAAAGGTTTAATTTAATAGCCTTAGTATTTATATCTTTAATATTTATATAAATATTAATAAACTTTTTAATATTTATTATATATATACTTTTACTATTTAGCTTTAATTAATAATAATATTATTATTTATTATAAAATATTTATAATTTAATTTAAAACTTATTATTCTTTTAAAACTTTTTTTACTTAATATTAATATATTTTTAGCTATATTAAAATCCTTTTTATTTTTATTAATTAGCTAAGGCTTTTATATTAAAAAGTTAATTATATTTAAAGCTTTATTATTTACTTTATTATTATCTTTTTTATTATTATTTATTTATTTATTTATTATTTTATTTTTATTTATTAGCTAAATTATTATAATAAGCTTTATTATTAATTAAGTTATTAATAAAAAAGACTATTAAAAGTATAAATAAGTAATAGTCTTTAAGTATAATAATAAACTAAAAGACTATTTCTTTAGCTATTAATAAAGTATATTAAGCCTACTGCTTTTTATAAAAATATTTTAAATATTTATTTTTTATTATAAAAAAGTATAGTTTAAAAACTAATTTTTATAATACTAGTATAATATAAAGATATAGCTATATAAGCTATTAAGTAAGTATTATAAAACTTACTATTATAATAAGGTAAAAAAACTTTATTACTTATAATTAAATATTTATATTAGCTTAATAATTTTTATTTATATATTACTATTTATTTATTTAAGTAATAGTATTTATATAGTTAAGCTAGAATTATTTTTTATAAAATAGTAATTTAATTTTAAATAAATATTTTAATAGCTTTTTTTTATAAAGTATTAATATAGTACTTTATTAATAAAAAGCAAGGCTATATAAAAGTTAAGCTAGATTTATTTAAATATATAGTTAGTGCTTATTTATTATAGTATTATTTTAAATACTTTTATAAAATTAATTAATAAAATTTTATATAATAGTATTTTTATTAATAGTATTATTTATAATATTAAAGTTAAAATAGCTAATATATATAATCTTTTAATAATCTTTTATATTATTAGTTATTTTACTAACTTATTAAGTAATTATAAAGTATTTAAATAATTTATTAAATTATATATTAAAAAGTATAATTAATAAAAGAAAGGTTAAAAAGTAAAGAATATTACTATTTTTACTATTTTTAATAAAGGTATTTTTAATAATATTTTTAATAAAGGCATTTTTAGCTATATTTAGTAAAAAGAATAAAGTCTTAATTTACCTTTTTAAAAGATTTAAGTAAAGGTTTAGTATATAATATAATTAGCTATATATAAAAAGGTTAATTTATATATTTATAAATTAATATATTAAAAAAAAATAAAAAGATAAAAAAAAAAAGAAATAAAAAAAAAAGTAAAAAAAGGAAAAAAAATATTAATAATATAAATAAAATTAATAGCTTTTATAATTAAAATAATAATAATAGTTATTAATTATAAAAAGTAAAAGTATTAATTACTTATTTAATAAAAACTTTAATTATAAGTAAGTTAAAAAAAAGCAGGCTATTTAATTATATATTATTAAAAAAAAGGTTATTTTATTATATAAAAAAAAGTTTATTTATTTTTATAATAAAAAAAAAGTTTATTTATTTATATATTATTTAAAAGTTATACTTTTATAAAAAGAAGCTTATTTACTATATATAGGTTATTAGCTTAATATTAAAAAAAAAAGCTTAAAGTATAAAAGGCTAAATATTAAAAATTTTAAAAAAGATTTATTATATTTAAAATAAAGCTTTTAAAAGTTACTTATTATTATTAATAATAAATAAAGTAAAGGAATTTAGCTTTAAAATAATAGCTATTTACTTAATTAAGTAACTAAGATTTAAGTAAATTTAAAATAAAAGTAGTAGCTTTTATAATATAAGTAAGTAAAATAATATTATATTTAGTTAAAATATTAATATTTAAGTATTTAGTTTTTAAAAATAATAATATTTATTATAATATTTAAATTAGTTATTTAAAAATTATTTATAAATTTATTAAATTAAGTTAATAAAGGAAATAAAAAGAATAATAATTTTAGGCTTTTTAATATATTAATATATTTATTAATATAATATATTTATATAGCAGGTTAATTAAAAAAGAAAGTTTATAATAATAATAAGATATAGGATTATATATATAATTACTATTAAATAATAAGTATATAAATAGTAAAAAAGAGATAATATTTTTATTTATTATTATAAAAGACAGATAGGTTATATACCCTTATTTAACTAAGTAAGGCTAATAAGTAAGGCTCTTTTATTATTATTATTTTTATTATTTTTATTATTATCTTTACCTTAAGTTTAAAAAGTATAATTATAGTAATAATAATAAAAGAAAAAGCTAGTAATAGCTATAATAGCTAGTTTATAAAAAAATAAAGCTACTTTAATATTACTTTAGTTATAATAACTTTTACTTTTTATTATAATATTATTCTAATAATAATAATTACTAAAGCTTTATATTATATTTTAATTTAAGTATATAAAGAATTTTACTTAAGGTATAAGCTTAGCTAGTAGTATAAACTATTATAATTTAAATAAGAATTTACTATAATTTAAATAAAAAGACTTAAAATTAATTATATTTATTTTTAAACTTTTTATAAAAATATAGATTATTTACTTTTTTATATTTATTAATATATTATAAAGCTATAATATTTTTTTAATTAAAGTTATAAGTTTTTAATAATTAAATTATATTAATTTTATTTAATATTTATAATTCTTTTATATTAAGGTTTATAATAAAAGAAAATAACTAATTAATATTTTAATTTAGTTATTTAATATATTAAACTTTTAATAAAAGATATTAAAATATATATTAGCTTAATTATAACTTTTTATATAATCTTAATTTAGAAAATATAATATATATATATATTAATAACTATATATAAATAAAGTATATTAAGCTTTTTTTCTTTTTTATTTTTTAAATAAAAAAGTAGTTTTTTTAAAAAAATTTATTTTAAAAGAAAGTACTTATATTTAAGGTATATATATTAAGTAAAAAGTAAAATACTTTATATTATTATATATTTTTATTATATATTTATTAAGTATTTTAAGATATTAAATAGCTAAGTTAATATTAGCTAGCTACTTTTTATATATAATTATTCTCTCTTATATAATAAAACCTTAAGTTTTCTTTTATTAATAAATATAATTTAATTAATAATTATTATAATATAAAGAGAAATATATATTATAAGCCTAATGCTTACTAAAGGCATTTATAAGAGCCTAAGTAAAGCTACTGCTAATACCCTTAACTAAGCTATTACTACTACTTATAGCCCTTAAAGCCCTTAATAAAGCTACTACTACTTAAGGCTATTAATAAAGCTACTGCTACTACTTAAAGCCCTTAAAGCCCTTAACTAAGCTGCTGCTACTTAAAGCCCTTAAAGCCCTTAACTAAGCTGCTGCTACTTAAAGCTATTTAAAAAAGCTACTGCTAATGCCTTTAGCTACTACTACTACTAGGCTTATATACTTATATAACTAGGATAGGTAGCTTAAAGCATTTTTATTAATACTTTATTATAAAGTACTCTATATTACCTCTTTAGTGGGATTGGAGTTGCAGAAGCTATTGTCTCTACACCTAGATATATCTCTTCAGGTCCTTGCTGTAAATCCTCTCTTCTAATATCCACCCCTAGAAGGCTCCTGAGAATAACAAGGCATCCTGTCTTGCTTATAACCTCATTGGATTCCTTACAAATTTCAGAAGCCACGCACTCAACGCAGCCTTGTTGGCAACAGCATTCCTCCACTCTTTTCAAAGCACGCTCCAGCAGATGGTCGATGTGATCAAAAGCCTTAGTGCTGACGCCGGAACCATTGGCACCTCCCTTGGCGTCATAGAATGTGAGTCGAGCCGGCCGCTTCCTCTTTGTCTCCTTTTTGGCAAACTCTTTAAGAGCAACCTTGCATTCCGTTCGTACATCTCCTGGGAGACTGATGACGAACGCGGGTAGTAAGCTCATGATGACATGTTCCGCTGCGTGTATCGCCGCCGCCGCATTCAGCTGTAGATCTCGTAGCAGCTCAAGCACCTGTGCTGGTATGTCTAGCCACATGCCTTTGCTGTACCGGATAACGGGTGGGTTGTCTACTTGTACCGCGTCGATGATTCGCCCCTTTTTGTCTACCTTGAAGAATCCAAACACGTTCTGTTGGATCTTGATGCCCCCATAGTAAGCGTGACAGGACGACCCAGAAATCGTACGAATGGCCTCGATTTCCACAGGATCAATATCGGTAAAGTCTCGCGACATCGTGGTCCATTCAACGTTGACCCTCTCGACTTTGGCCATGCTTTGGTCTGGGAGAAAATCGCGGATAAGATACGTGTTGCCCTGATGGAGGAATATGGCACCGTCGTAGATGGTAAAAGTCGCCCTCGACGCCTCGAGCTCCTCCAGAACCTCGTTTCTTCCATTCGTGATATCAATGATTGCAAAGTGGTCATCTTCTGCGTCTCGGATGGCGATATATTGGGCTGGGTTTGGGCGAAAGCGGTCGTGGCAGTGAAAGAATCCCGCGTCGTCTTTGACCAACCGCTCCCGACAAATCTGAGGCAGATCTTGGCCAAAAAATTGCATATCTTCCTCTTGCCGAATAGGCATTTCGTATGCTGCGCATTGAATATGACCCTCGCGAATGAGCATATCGTCCAAGTCCACACGCAACTCACAGTTGGGTTTTGAGAAAAGCTCGTCGGGGTTGTTCATGTAATGCTGGTCAGTGGGAAAGCTATCGCCTACGAGAATCGACAGTGAATCCTTGGTTCGCCGTCCTGCTCTCCCACTTTGCTGCCGTAGATTCGCGATTGTGTAAGGGAAACCCCATGTGAGGACACAATCGAGACTGCCGATATCAATCCCGAGCTCAAGCGCCGTAGTCGCCACGATACCGAGCAACTTGCCTTGGAACATTTCGGTCTCGATTTTTCGGCGGTCTCGGGCCGTATATCCGCCCCTATAGCCCATGACGAGATTGGTGCATTCTGGACGACCAAGTTCATGTAACTCCTGCTTTATGGCGTTGGTCAACGCCTCGCATTGTGCGCGAACTCTGCAGAAAGCAATGATCCTGACGCCCCTGAGCAGGAGAGCGCAAAATAGACGAGCACATTCAAACTTGGCGCTGCCACGTCCGCTCGCGGGATCCCCAGGTTCCTTGAATGGTGTGTTCCAGCAAAGAAACTCTTTTCTGCCGGATGGCGAGCCGTCGTAATCGATCAAACATACATCCGACACACCAAATATCAACTTGAAGTGCTCCTCAGGATTGGCCACCGTGGCAGAGCAGGAAATAAACTGAACGTGCCGATTTCCTACTGCAGCGCATATCCGTCGCAGTCTTCGCATGATGAAGGCAACGTGGGATCCGAGCTGGCCATTGTAGTAATGAAGCTCATCAACTGGGAATGTTAGTCAATGAGGTAATTCGCCCGGTCAGTGAACGAACTCACCAACGACAAACTTGAGGTTCTTGAGAAACGTCCTCCACCTCTGCTCCTGAGGGAGAATAGTGAGGTGAAGCATATCGGGGTTTGTAAAAATGATTCTTGCTTCTTCTCGAATGGCATCTCGAAGGTTCAAGGGGGTATCTCCGTCAAAAGTTTCTACCAAGACATGCTCAAGGCTTGGCATGTAGGTCAAGATATCGCGGAGACTGCGTTTTTGGTCCTGAGCCAGTGCCTTGGTTGGGAAGATATACAAGGCCCTTGATTCCAAATCCTGCTCCAAGGCATGTAACACGGGTAATTGATAGACGAGTGATTTCCCAGAGCTGGTTGAGGTGGATATCACGATATTTTGCCCTTCGTGTAGCCTATTCAGAGCCTCTGCTTGATGCGTGTAAAACTGAGTGATTCGTTTAGCGTTATATAGAGCATTCACCAGATCCTGGGAAAGTAGAAAGTTGAGACTCCCATAGGCCGGACTCTGTGGCTCGAATACTCTGTGACCATCAGGCACAATTTGGCCGGAGTACCATGAGCTTTCTTTGATGAGATTCACAATCTCTGATATACTCTGTCGCTCCTGAGGAATGACATCCGGAATAGTACTCGCCGTGCGCCTGAGTGCAACGTCATCGTTCACCGTCAATTTTGGGATGAAAAATTGGGCTTTCTCAAGAAGGACTCTGTCTGGATCCTCGCTGTCGACCAAGCACTTGCTGAGAAAGTCGTTGATGGCATTGGCAAACTTCTGGTTGCGCCGCTCAATCAGCTGCGTCATCTGTTTTTGGCCGTATACTGGCATTTTTAGCTTCTCTTTCCTGAGCTTTTGGGTTGGCCGCGTCGCTTCTCCCGTCGCTTTATCCGCCACTTGTCGCTTCAGATCTCCGTCAATGAACTCCAGGTACAAAACCTGGCGCCCGTTCATGGCAGCCTTGTCGTTCGCATCATCGCCCAGGCGCTCGTTCCCAGTCAACCCGCCAACGGAAGCATCGTGAGCCGGCGTCTGGGACATGGAAGACTGTGACGACTTGAAGACATCATCCCTCTGTGCCCCTCTCACGTTGAGCTGTAGCATAAGCTCATTGACGTACTCGAACTTCAAAGCTTCAGGACGGAGAGCAACCATTTGAGCGACATCCTGGACAGTCAGCTCTTTCTTGATGTGCGACTCGACAGCGGGTCGGAGGGTCTCAAACGTCGTCAAGACATGCTTGCGCGTGGAGCAGAAGGTGTAGACCAGGTTCAATGCTCGATGCGCTCTCTCGAGGGCTTGCAGACTGTCGGTCCAAGGAATAGATGACGGAACAGAACTATCTGAGCCATCTATCTGATCATGCTGCTTTTGACTGCTCTCTCGCCGTTTTTTCCTGGGTCTTTTCTCCGGAACGGTGGTTGGGATAGCTTGCCGACCATCTTCGCCTCCCGGGGGATCCTCCTCATGGACGCGCTTCCGTAAATCCTGGCGTCCCAACTCGCTCCCCGCCGGGGCAGTTTCTGTATTGTTGTCCATAGCTAGGACAAGGGAATGCTTCGCGACTCCAGGGTCCTCAGCCGACGAATCCTATTATTCATGCCATTGGATTGAAGGGTCCAGGCAAGATCTGCGTGCATGCAGGGCTGTGACAGAAGTTGAGACAGACACGGACCATTCAACTTGATCGACACCAGTCTTGTTTCAAGGGCACCGGGTCAATACCCTATGCACGAGAACGAGGAATTCCAGCAGACTGAGATCTGATCTGCGGCGTAAGCAGTGTATGTATGCGGTTCGCGATCTAGCAAGTCTGGACGCTGGAGGTAGATCTAGGAATCGCGAAACTAACGCATGATCACGTGTTCCACCACCAGCAACGCAACTCGCAGCTCGTTTACTCAGATGCTGCATCTTGTTGAACATGCGGATACTCGGTATTTTGACTATGATGGTCTCTATTTGAAGAACATATTCCTTGCCTAGATGGCAGTGGCATTACTACATACTATATTGGGCGCTTCGTCCCAAGTGACATGTCTAGAGTATTCCAGAAGTACTTTACACAGGTGCCTGACCGTCGTCTCCCCATCAATTCCTGTTCTATGCAACGCTGAGTCACATGAAACGTACCTAAGCTTGCATCGTGACGATGATGCGGGTTTGCCAGGCCATAGCGTGGATGGGAAGTCTGGACCTGCGCGTTGCTGTGCCTATTCCTAGGCAGCATAGCTATGGGCATGGCCAAGCGCGGCTTGAATCACCCACACCCACACTCGTCGTTGTATCAACAGTCCGTCGTTGGACCCTTTGAGCCTCAGCGTCTCTTGACGGGCTCTAGTTGCCTCGGAGTTCTTTCTGAATGCTGTTGACTTCACTTAGGAAGCTCTTGGCGCTTGCTGCTGACATCTATCGGGCAGAGACCTGTTAGCAGGGGGCTAAGGGATGAGAGAATCCGCCAGTATGATGACTACCCAGCCAAGACTTACTCTCATAGTGATGCTCACAGGCTTCGCCGGTTCGCCCTCAAATGCCGTAAACACGATCGCGACAGTCTTCAGCGATGCCTTTTCCTGGAACGTCATCGCAGGGAGGATGGCTGTGTTGAGAATCACACGATGTGTCTGGTCTTGGCGCATGAGAAGACGAACCACCTTATGTCCTTGCGCCTTGGTATCATCCCCCTCGCCAGCTTCAAGGCCGGATGCATCAAAGGAGCCAGGAATAGGTGCTCCAGTTTCATCAAACTCGATACAGGCTTCCGGAACATTGATTTTCAGCATGCCGCCACCTCGTTCCTTCCAGCCGGCGTCTTTGTCGTGGTAAAACATTTTCGCCCTGACGGATAGCAGAGTGGCTTCGCCTGCCTCACCATCGTCAACTTCGACTGTGACACGATGCCGAGTTAGCAATCCTGCATCAAAAGAAGAGCCGAATAAGGCCACCCGTATATAATCATAGCTGTCGCATGGAATACCGTCTCACCCTTGTGTAGTTTGAACCGCTTCTTCTCCTCTGGTTCCCTTTCAGGCGAAGCGGCTCGCTCCTGTTCGTCTGATTCGGATTCGCCATCGCGGTCGGCGTCTTCATCATCCTCATCATCCACATCGCTCTCCGGAGCCCCAAAAGGCTTTGCAGGCTTTTCACTTTGAAGAGGTCTGGCCGAGGGCGACGCAAAGCTACTAAGGCTTTTACCGGCCGAAAAGGGAGACCCGAGGGTGGCGCCGCCGAATCCTGAAGAAAGGCTGGCGAATGGTGAAGCACTGTTGGCACTTCCGAAGGTCAACTTTGGCATGGAGGCAGACGACGCGGGCTGTGATGCTGGCGCACCCAAACTGGGGGTTGATGAAAGGGCGGAGGAGCCAATTGAAGGAGAAAAAATGCTGCTCTGGGCCGTGCTCAGGCTCGCGAAGGGGGATGATCCGGCAGCGAGCTTGCCAAATCCTGAAGCCGAAAACGCAGCGGACGACGTTTGGGGCATAGGCTTTGCTGGAGAGGTCTTGGTGTCTGCCGCATCTTCGGTGACGGGTTGCGTGTCCGCCGCTGAGGAGTTCTTTGTCTGCTCATTAGATAGGGCCGACACACAGTGAACGGGTAGCATGGAATGGGGGGGCATCACAAACCGAGACCACTCTTGATGAGTCCTCCTCACGATGCCTTTTCTTCTCTGGCTCTAACCGGGAAGCGCGATCTCTGGTTGATTCAGTGGATGTAACGCTGTTGGCGTCGTTTTGCTCCACGTCTATGCTTCCGTCCAGCTGGTCGTGTGCGCGCTTCTTCTTCGGAGAGGGCATCTGTTCCTTGAGTCTCTCGTCGGCGCTGTCGGATGCATGCTCGGCGGGGGTCTCGGGACGTGCCGCATCGTCGTCGACAGGCCGGGAGGCGAGATGGCCAGCGGCAGCAGGAGGGTCCGATATGGACGACTGTTTCAGTTCCCGGCGAGCGGCGCGCGTCTCGGCATCCTCGCCTGCTTCTGGGTAGCCTCGCTCGTCCTTGGGGCTCGCCGGTGCTTGCGAGCTGTCGGCCATGTTGCGTGCAAGGCTGGCTTGGTAGAAGGTGGATTGTGTCGATCGCGCAAGATGAGGCTGGAGGATGTCGGACTGTCCAGTACTGTATGTAGATCTGCGGCCTGGATTAACACAGCGACGGCTGCTCGCGCATAACCGCGCGACCCTGAGCAGCGGACCAAGTCAAGGACGGCGAAATATGGCTGAGGAGGAGCAGAAGAGCACAGGACCAGTCGAAACAAGGGCACAGGCTCGCACGATGACCACTGTTTGCCTTTGCTCGTCTGCGTGGTGCTTGTCGCGCTGCAGCAATTTTGTGCCGATAGTTGGAGGTGGTCAACTTCAGCTGGCCAAGCGCCCAATCACAGACATGGGTCCTGGCAGTAGCACGAGTATTATCTTCTGGATCCCAGAGCACAGGCTTGGGAACGCAGGACAACTGAAGGGAGCTCGAGGTACTCGGACAGTACCGTAGCACATTACAAGCCGGCACGAAGCACGGAAAGGGCACGATTGCTACTAACATCTACTTCCCCACCGTCCCGCCGAAGGGAGAAGAGGGGTAGCAATTAAACGGCCGGGCAGACACTCAGGTTCGCATCGAGGTGCCTTGCATACGGTATAGGTACTATATCTGCTCCTATATCACTACGTGTTTCCTACCTTACCTATATATCAGCCATTATATGGCGATATCTCCCCTATTCAGTACGGACTGTTTCCGAAAATGGGTCTTTACAAGCACAAGCACCAACATGAAACCTTGTCTACCTGGTAGTAGTAGTTTGTGGTAATAGCTTGTGATAGTATAGCCAGAGTAGGAATCTCCAGTGCCTGGGCCACATGGTAACAGTAAGCCATTGACCAGCCTGCGAAGAGTCAAACCTGGCACCAGTCTAGCTAGCAGGATACTACTGAGTTCGTATACTTGCATGCTTGGACATAAGCTAGCTGCACTGCGTAGGTACACTGAATAAATGAATACGGGAGGTTTCTGTATGTCGTTGCTTGGTATAAGGTTTATGGAGTAGGCTGGTCGCATGCATGCAATTGATTGCGCATATCAATCGCCCGAATCTACCAAAAGCACTCATGTCTCTCAAGAGGCCGCTCTATTCTTAGATGATGCTTTTCATTCATTACACGTATCCCCTCGCGTTACAAAGGCAGAACTTGGCACGGCACCGCCCAAAGACGTCGCATACGGCGGCTCTTAGCTGATGAAGCAAAGACATCCTAGCCCCAGGTAAAACACAAGAAGAGGATAAACGGCAATGGCCACACGGTTCTTGACCACTCCGCTACCGCCGAGGATGCTGACGCCAGCAGCAAGGGACCACGCAATGAGGCAAAGATAGACCGGTATCCGTGCGATCCAGTGAAGCCTGAGGGCTGACAGGAGAGCGGCAATTACTAACGGAAACAACGTGTAGCCAATAATGCAAATGCTTTGGGCAAAAGAGCTGTGGCTGTTTGTTAGCAAGGCGACTGCTGCTGGACGTAGAATGGCGTATGGCTCTCGCGTTCTGTTGACTTACATGTTGCCGCCCAAGAGCTTGATTTGAAGAGTGACAATCGCCTCACCCAGCCATATGGTCGCAAAGACGCCGCTAAAGACGGCATCTTTCTGATCAGCTCGGGCCGTGAAGCTGAGCAGCAGGCTGAGCAGCAAGCAGAAGATCAGAGGCCCCCATAGATCCCAGTCTCTGAGTCCAGGGCTCATGTTGCTCTGCAGCAGAGCCTCGGCATCTATGACCCGGCTGGCAAGACCGGTGAGCTCCTCTCTTGTGCCCGTGAGGCCGGCGCCGCGAATGTTGGAGTATGCACCGCGGAGACCGCCTTCAGAATCGAACATGGTACCACCCAAAAGGTATCGCGGGTACAGCACTTCCTTGAGCTTGTCCCACACAGCCAATAGGTCGCGGCGTAGCGTCTCCCATACGGTTTCATCAATGGTGTTCTGAGGTGCCCTTCGGTCGTCTCCAGGTATGCGCGCGGTGAGAAAGCCCTGGTCCAGCGGTCCCGACGCCGACGCCCCAGAGGCAATGGTGTTGGTGAGCGGCTGCCGAGACGCCTGCGGAGCGAGAGGGTCGTCGAAGTCGTTGAGGTCCGCTGCATCTGGTGCATCAGCTTCGCGCTCACGTTCACAGGAGCTCGGAAATGGTTCCTACCATCATCTGGATCAATCAGATCGTCGTCCTCCAGCGAGGCGCGGCGGTATTGGCCCCTAGCACTTGACATTGGGATTGTAGGCGACTGGGGAGAGGGCTTCGAATGATGCGCTACTGTCGCGAGATGCTTCCAGAGCTCGGTGATTGAGGGGTCTTGTCTTCCAAAGAGGGTAACTTTAGTAGGTAGGTAGTAGTAGAAAGTATTGTCACGAGAAGCTGCCGTCGTCAGAGGTGATGGACAGTGGGGCGAGAAGCTGTCGACGTGGAGCTTATGGGCCGCGGTTGCGTAGCGTTGGCGCGAGGTACACGCAGTGCCGAGATGTGAGAGGCGGTACTTCGTACAAAGGCAGCACTTGACACAGACAGCGCGTGAAGACGTTTATTCTGATTTATGAGCATTACAATGAGCGGGTTAGATCGGCAATGGCAGCGATGCACACGATAGAGCACAAGATACGATGGTAAACTCAATAAATCATTGAATTACATACCTTACTAGTAGCCGTACTGATACACCCGTCCAGGGAAAAAGTTAACGAGGTTAATGATCCTCTTTCGCAGCATAATATCCCAAACTCCCCAGACCATACATTATCAAGTCAGCAAGTGCCTATTTTGCTTCCTTTCCAAGCTCTCCAACTCCAAGGCCTCCCAGAATATCAGCACCCGTGGTGGCTCCCAGGGCCAATCAACCCGGCCCTGCAAGACTCAAAGAGACCTCTATGCTTCAAATGTCTTGACCTGACTGCTGCTGCTCGGTGGCAACATCGACTGACCCTCCAGAACGGGTTGGAACCCCAGCTTCTCGCCGTCCATATTGATGTCCTGGGCCATTCGCGCACCCTGAACTCCGCCTACTTCAGCCGCCGCATTCAACGTGTCTTGAATGGCCTGAACCTGTCTCTTGAAGGCCAGTCTGTCCAAGAATAGCTGCTGCCTGCCACGTTCCAGTTCTCTTCGCTCCTCTCGCAGCAGTTCTTCCATCTCATCAAAGTACTTGAGCTTCATTTGGAGCTTTTGGAGCATTACGTTGGAGGCCGCTGCAACCAGTCTCGTCATCTCTCGCTCTTCATGTGATGCGAACACGGCTCCGCGAGCACCGATAGATGCCAAGGGAATGGACGCAAGCGATGTCTTGGTGGTCGATGTTGTCGTAGTAGTCGTGGTCGTGACTGTCTGTCGGAAATCCACATCCATGGATTCTGCCTTGTCGACCTCGTTGTCCTTCTTCTCCCCCGCCGCGGTGTTGCTTGCCTTGTCCGCACCGTCAAGCTGCTTTCGCAGGTTGCGCTTGAGCTCATCTGCTGACTTGTTTGCCGCGGCAGCAGTGCTGGCTGGGTCTGCCAGGCTTGCCAGGAAGCCCACGACGGACATGACAGGGTTGTCTACCTGGCTGAAAGGCAGGTGGCCGTGCTGACTGCCCAGCATGGATAAGCCCGTAGGATTGTTCACAGGCGCCTCCGAATCAAGGTACTTCTCTTCAATGTCCAACTGGAGGAACTGCAGCACACATTCTTCCCTCGTTCGAGTACCGACGTGATCCGCAATCTCTCCCCAGTCGTCATCGAACCGCTCGAGGCCTTCGAGAAGGCGTAGGATTTCGGCGTCGGTCCACGGTGCATCTCGGTCGAGGACGGATGTGTACGTCGGGTTTTCCACTTTGGAGTACATGCTGGAACTGTGGTTCGCAGGCAACCGGCCCTCGGTGAAGCAGTTGGGGCAGAGATCGAACTTCGCTTTACCCCTGGCATCCGACTGGGAGCTGTGGTAGTATATCCTAGTGCAATCGTTACCGCACTGGTGACAGTTGACCTTGGCCACTGGGACCTTGGCGGCTTCTTCGATGGAAGCGTCATCGCCATTCCGTTGGCTTTCTGACTTTGTGATGGGCGTCCCTTTAGCACTGGCCTCATAGATGTTGCGACCGATCCCCAAGTTCAGATCACCCTTGCTGGGGACTGAAGCATTAGCCTTTTCATCGGTGTCGCGATTCTTCTTGCCTTCCAAAACCACAGGGTCTGCAGCAGGCTGCCAGGGCTGAAGTCCCCGCGGTGTGTCACATATAATCTTGAAGTGCCCTGTGAACGGCGGACCAACATGCGACGGTCGCTGATCGGCATCAACCTATTGAAGAGTGTCAGCGGCGTGCGTGTGACAGAAGGCTCCGTCATATGCTGAGAATATACCTGGTAGTTGATTAGGCCCCATTGTTCGAGGAACGCATGAACGCGCATGATGGCGCAAACGTCGCCGGCAAGATTGCGACGGCAGGCTGTCATCGTCAGATATTCAACCGGGTTCAGTCGATACGTGTTGATCATGAAATCGCGATAGTCTTTGTAGACAGCCGGAGTCTTGCTTCGATTGCGGTTGTTGAAGAATTCCGCCATCGCTTTGCGCTCGATGTCGTGGATGCTGTTCATGTCGAACCAGGTACTGTAGCTCGGCAGCACGATCGCATGCGTCTGAGAGATGAGATGATCCCTGGCGGCCGATTCAAAGGCCTCCTTCGATTTGGTTTCTACCCCGCCGTTTGAGGCTGTGGCGGCATCGTTTGAGCCAGCAGGAAGTCCTGGCTTCTCCTCAGACACATCGCCCATCTCTTCATCGAGACGGCCGGCAGTGTTGGGCGCAGCCGAGTCGCTCGGCACATCGCTTGCGTCCACCGCCGCGCCAGCTGCAGGGCTTTCGCCGCCCTGAGTGATCGGCTCTGCGCTTGAGGATTCTTCAGACATATGCACGTCTGTCGGCATCGTTAGACAAGTATAATCCATTGGAAGCCAATTGGTGATGGCTGACCTTGAGAATCTTGGCTTTTGACATTGGATTGCGACGGTGGCTGCGAGAGGGCAGGGTTGGCCGCCGGCGATGCCGCGGCTCCCGGAGAGTCAAATGCTGTAGAGTCATCCATTGCTACGCGTCTCGATTGAATAAGTTCGAAAAGAGGATTGGAGACGGAGATCCGGCCTGACGGGATGACGCGCAGCAAAGGTTGGAGGAGTTGGCTTGGTGTCTGTATTTTTAACGCGACAGGCAACGCCAGTAGCGAGTTGGCACAGTACGGAGTATAAGAAAAGGCAGAGGACACGGTAAGAAGTCCTGATTGGGTAATAACCTAATGCCCATCCCAGATTAGTCATGAAATTAGCTCCTTGATTCTTCTCTTACATTTACTATTCAGTTCTTATACGATAAAAATCGATATACTGTGAAACAAGTAGTATCGAATCAATATCTTTCTTTGTCAAGAGCTTCAGTGTTTGATAATTTTCTTCTTTTACTGACTATAATTCTCTAAGTACCTCAAGCGGTGATGCGATTGTTGAGCGACGACCTATCTAATCATGATACACCTTCATGTGATAAGTACGACCCTCTTTCTGCGTGTTGCATGGGTAAGGCAGGTGGTACTGTGCATGATAGTGTGACTAAGCGCGTCCCTGGTTCGTGCTCCAAGATGCACCACCTCCAAGTGGATGCAAGCTGTAATGACAGCATACCTGTCCCTGGTGCAACTTTGGGAGGAAGCTGTCTTGCTGTCCTTGGCTTGCGTCTTGTTTCTTGCCATAGACGAGGCCGACTCCGTGGACACAGCCTTCTAACAGTCCTTTTCCTGCGAATGTTCTGATCACAGCGAGACCTCAATTGGCAAATAGCCAATGCATTGCGAAGATGGCGCCCCCTTCACCTGTGCGCAGCGGCGTGCCTCCTGCCTCGCCGTCACTCCACCATGAAATCCCGAGGATGCAATACCGAAGCCGTCCTGTGTCCGTGGCCGTGGATCCTGTTTCACTGGTCATCTCCGAATGCATAGCCATCACGTCGGCGATTCAAAAGCATGCGCGCTCTTCGCACTTCTCCGTGTCTGCCATACTTGGCGGAAACCCCAATACGATACAGTTCGGATCCCCTAAACCACGGGAACGAGGTGTTGGAGGAGGGCCCTTTAGGGACAGTGACCACGATGAAGTGGCCAGCAGCCGCTGGAGCTTTCAGGGGCAGAGGGCAAAGGGCTTGCAGGATAGCCCCATGATCACAGGCTTCAGCAACCTTCGCCACGAGATCACCGGAGTTCAGAGTGTGTACCTAGTTCAGCTTGTCACTTGCTGTAAGCTAATGATACGTAGATATTCATTCATTCGATGCCCTGACGCTACTGGCACCCTTTCTCTTTGTGATCCAGGAGAAGGGAACTGCAGCACCGATTACGATCTTGGCTCTGGGCGCATTGAGGAAATTCTTGGCCTATGGATTCATATCTCCCGAATCCCCGCGATTTGCACTGGCTATGCAATCACTCTCGGCTGCTGTTACGCACTGTCAATTCGATATCAGTGATTCAGCGCAGGGCGAAGTCGTGCTGCTCATGATCCTCAACTTGATGGAGGATATGATGTCTGGACCGGGTGGCTACATATTAAGCGACGAGAGCGTTTGCGACATGATGGGACGTGGATTGGCTATATGCTCTCAACCTAGATTCTCGCCTGTCCTGCGGAGGACTGCCGAAGCTGTTCTGGTCCGGATGTGCCAGATCATATTCGAGGATATCAAACATATCGAGGTCGAGGCTGGCGATGATTCTTCGGTCATGGACCAGCTGGCTGACCAACACATGGAAAATGTCAAGATGGACACGACCGCCGGCAGTGCTGTTGCAGAGCCCATAGTGCCCGCAACTACTCGAGACGGTTCTCCTCTGGGAGGTCCTCACAGCGGCGACGTTGAGAAGGCGGAGGAGGAACGCGGTGACGCTGAGAAGGCTGACGAGGGACCTCTCTCCAACCCCGACAACGAAGACAATGCGGAAAGCGACACAGAGTCCCTGGATCTCCGGCCCTACTCGCTGCCATCCGTCAGAGAGCTGTTCCGAGTTCTGGTCAACTTCCTGGATCCCAATGATCGCCATCATACAGACACAATGAGAGTGGTGGCTTTGAGGATCATACATGTGGCATTAGAAGTGTCCGGCTCATTCATCGCCCGTCACCCTGCTTTGGCAACCATTGCCAAGGATCAGCTCTGCTGCTATCTTTTCCAGCTTGTGCGGTCTGATAACATGGCCATTCTGCAAGAATCGCTAACGGTTACCGGCACTCTGCTTGCGACCTGCAGGGGCGTCCTCAAACTCCAGCAGGAACTTTACTTATCCTATCTAGTAGCGTGCCTTCACCCAACGATTCCTATCCCTCGCGAACCTGGAATCGATCCATCGTTGTACGCTGGCATACCAGAGACACCGAAGCTGGTCAAGCCGCCACCGTCACAGACCAACAGCGGACGGGCAACTCCTGTTCCTGTCAAGGACCGACAAAAACTTGGCTTGGAGGGAGGAGCGCGCAAGCCCGACGCTAGGCAGGCCATGGTGGAGGCCCTCGGCGTTCTTTCGAGGATGCCAACATTTGCTACTGAGTTGTTTGTCAACTATGACTGTGACGAAGACAGGTCGGACCTGTGTGAAGACGTCATTGGGCTACTTGCGCGCAACGCCTTGCCGGACTCAGCTACATGGAGTACTACAAGCGTGCCGCCCCTCTGCCTGGATGCACTCCTTCGATTCATCCAGTTCATGGCTGAGAGGTTGAATGATGAGCCTGTATACGAAAACTGTCCGGACCCTGAAGAGCTGAGAGAGAAGAGACGAAGAAAACGAAAGATCATCATCGGGACGAGCAAGTTCAACGAGAAGCCAAAGTTGGGGTTGAGCTATCTGGAAGCAAACAACATTATTACCGACATCAACGATCCCGTTTCGGTGGCCAAGTTTCTGAAAGGCACATCCCGGATATCAAAGGCCGTGCTGGGAGATTTCTTATCCAAAAAGGGGAATGAAGCCATCTTGGCGGCCTTCATGGATCTGTTTGATTTTTCCGGCAAACGAATTGACCAAGCCTTGAGGCTGCTGCTGGAGTCATTCCGGCTGCCTGGTGAAGCGCCCCTAATTGCGTCGGTAGTCGAGTCATTCTCGGAGAAGTACTGTGACTGCAACACGCTGTCCGAAGAGGTGGCAAACAAGGACGCTGTTTTCATCTTGACATATGCCATCATCATCCTGAACACTGACCAACACAACCCGAATGTGAAGGACATCAAGAGGATGACGCTCAACGACTTCTCTAGAAACTTGCGAGGGCAGAACAATGGTAAAGATTTCTCGCCCGAGTATTTAAGAGACATCTACGAGACTATCAAATCGAACGAAATCATCTTGCCAGATGAGCATGATAACCAGCACGCTTTCGATTACGCCTGGCGAGAGCTTCTCCTCAAATCCGAGACGGCTGGCAACCTCTTTGCCTGCGACACCAATCTCTATGATGGCGACATGTTTGCTGCAACCTGGAAGCCGGTCGTCGCAGCTCTGTCGTATGTCTTCATGTCTGCTACCGACGATGCCGTTTTCGCCAGGATTGTTACCGGGTTCGATGAGTGCGCTCGCATTGCAACCAAATATGGCAATGTCGAAGCACTTGATCAGATTGTTTACTGCCTCAGTCGCATCACCACATTGGCTACTCGCGTGCCGTTCAACACATCTCTGAATACCGAGGTACAAGTTGGCGACGGCAGTGTCATGGTCAGTGAGCTGGCTGTGAAACTAGGCAGAGACTTCCGTGCGCAGCTCGCAGTTCTTGTGCTATTCCGGGTTGTCAATGGCAGCGAAGCTCTTATTCAAAATGGGTGGAAACATGTCAGTATTCGATCGGAATATCTGCATTGTCACGTCAAGCTAACTCTGCAAAGATTATTCAGATATGGGTTCATCTCTTTTTGAATTCCCTAGCACCTCCGTTATCCTCAACTGATCTCCCAACTCTACCAATCCCAGCCATTCCCCTACAGACTCCCTCACAAGTCATCGATAGGGCAGCTAGGTCTAACGATGTTGGGTTTTTCTCCGCATTCACATCATACATCTCCAGCTATGCCGCGGACGATCCTCCAGAGCCGTCGGACGAGGAACTCGAAAGTACATTATGTACTGTTGACTGCATCAATTCCTGTCATATTGACAAAGTCTTGAACAATATCTCGTGAGTTTCATTGAAGGCTTTTCTTCTCTTCTGTGTTATAACTGGCCATCCTGTAAAACCGTTTGTCCAACTTTTGCTAACTCAATGTAGCAAATTGCCCCTAGCACGCATCGACATATTGATCCAGGCATTGCTGGAACAACTGCCGGAGAGTGACCACTCGGCTGTCATCGGGGTAAAACAAGATAATGTGACGGTTGTACCCCCTAATGGGCCGAGCCCGTCAACGGGCCTACCGAGTTACGACCCTAGCACTCCCTTTATCCTTGAGCTTTGTACTGTCTTGACCATTCGAGATGGTGCATCCTCTCCAACTACGGCAAAGCAAGTCCTCGATGCTATTCATGGCGTTTTGCGTGACCACAGCCAGTGGCACGGTATTACCGTCTCGCGGGCGGCGTTTTATGGTCTTATGATTTTGAAATCAGGCTATGTATGTCATCCTACGTATACCGAAGTGTTGCCTCTGCCTAACTTGGAACGAAAGGACCATGATTTCGTCAACGTTCCCATCTTCCTCCATACCATCTCCAGCTTACCGCAGGACCTGCTGCTAAAGACAGCGGATATCATACTGTCTGGTCTGTCGATCTGCACGCGGGACCCCGGGCCTCTAAGGAGCGAGATGATGACCTCTCCTGATTTCTGGGTCATCTTACGAGTGGTGGCGGGAGACGCCAATGCCGCGGCTCAAATCTTCGACATTCTAGAGAGAAGCACTACTGGGACGCCCCCGGCGATTATGGCCGACAACTACGAGGCAGCGATTTCACTCCTGAATCATTTCGCATCAGCGGCCGATCCTCTTGCTACCCGCGATTCCAAGTCGCCCGAAGCAACGAGGAAGAAGGTGTAAGTCTGCGACCCATATCCTTGGAGCAGATTTTCAACTAACACATCGGACAGTGATGCCCAGGTAACAGCAAGAGGCTGCCAGGCGGTCAATACCTTGTACGGCATGACGGCTCGGATCCCACAGCTTATGCAGCAGTCTCATCTAGAGAGTAGCGAGGGTGCGTCTTCCATGGCCAGTTTCTCACTGTATGGCTTGATATGCTAACATGTTTCATCAGCGTGGTCGGCCTATTGGTTGCCCATCCTGCAAGCACTGACGACGCAGTGCACCAATTCCTGTCGCGATGTTCGGCAGCTGGCATTCTCTGCCCTGCAACGGACTCTGCTATCACCCGAGCTCACCTGCAGCGATCCAAAGGAATGGACAGCAATATTCAGCAAAGTCTTGTTTCCGTTGATCTTCAGACTTCTGAAGCCGGAAGTCTACTCATCCGATCGGGATGGAATGAGCGAAATGCGCGTTCAAGTGGCATCCCTCCTCTGCAAAGTCTTCTTGCAGTACATGGTGCTTCTGACTGAGTGGGATGGCATGCTGGACCTGTGGATCAAGATTATTGAGATCATGGATCGCCTGATGAACAGTGGACAAGGTGACAGTTTGGTAAGTTCCTCCCCCTTTCCGCCTTTGCCTTTGCCGATGAACGCTTGTGGCGTGTCGAGAACCCGTTGGACGAGCTAACCTCTCTATTTTGCAGGCGGAAGCGGTACGAGAAAATCTGAAAAATGTTGTTCTGTTCATGGCCACGAGTGGCTATCTGGTATCTCCTGACAAAGACCCATCCAGAAAAAAGCTCTGGGATGAGACGTGGGAGAGAGTCAATAGGTTCTTGCCAGACTTGCGGAATGAGATTCTGGGTGAAGAGGCCCCCGAGCCTATTGAGGCCAAAGACGGCGGCGAAGAGAAGCAATAGACGGACATTTCTTGGCTAGAATACTGGTATATCTATGCTGACACTCTGTATAACTTGTAATGATATTGGTGACAAGGTCCATGTAGCCTTGACATACTATTTTGTGTCGTAACTCATTCGTTCTAATCTATATATATTATGTATACTAAATTGACGCAGATGGCGAGAAGATTGAACAGACAGGTAACGAGACGGAAGAATGAGATGGGGGTCTCTACGACTCCGTCTGCGCTCGAGTTTCCTTTCAACCTCCTTCCATGAGATTCATCTAATGCTCCCAGTACATCTTTTCCCCTTTATTTTTTAACCCGTATTATCCTTTTCAAAGATTGCAGCACTTGTCCAAAGAACCATGCCTTTCCACACCAACGCAGTGTTTGCGCTTCTCAGTTCATTCAGAGATATGATCAGTTCGTTGTAATAGCGCTCATTAGTTTTTGGCCCTCCGAGAACGAACTGAAGAGCCATTAGGAGCAGCATCGCGGTGACCGTTGGCAGCATCCACGAAGGCGCCAGAGGCCGAAGCCGCCGCCTTTGAAGCCTCGCGCAGCGACTTCTTGCCGCCAGTCTTGCTTCCCTTGTTTGCATACGTCGCAAAATAAAAGGAGATGAAGAGGACGAGGTACGAGCTGAGAATGACGATGCCGGAATAGGCGGCAAACTCCTTGCCGGCGCAGCTCCCCCAGTTGGGCATCCACGGCCAGTAGGTGGACGCAAAGTACGTGTAAGACGCAAAGTAGACGAAGCCGAGGTCGATGACGAACTGGATGATTTGCAGGCGAGTCACCCACTCCTTCCACCAGATGCGCACGCCGCGAGCGCTCTGGAAGTAGTACCAGTACATGACGACGTGGACGAGGAGGTTGAGGGTGATGGGAACCCATTGGACGGATGTGCTGCCGATCAGCTGCGTATAGCAAAGCAGTGCGGTTGCGCCGTGGTGATAGCAGTGAAGGAATGTCAGGGGCTTCTTCTTGAGGAAGAGGAAAACCGTGTCCAAGAGCTCGAGATACTTGGTGAGATAGGTCATCTATGATGATGGTTAGCACCACCAAGTCACAGCCCTTCCTTCGATACAACCAGCAGAAAGAAAGAAAAAAAAAAAAACATACATAATACAGCACGATAAGCGGCTGCGTCCATCCACCGTTAGCATCGCAAACGGCAAAGAGAATCCCACGCCGAGCAATCGTAGGCAGCAACTGCTCAATGAACAGCGCCAGAAGCGCCGCGCTGACAGCCGTGAGGACGAAATTGTGTATCAGAAAGAGCGTCTTGAGCTTGAACGGCTCCCGGTTCCGCATCAGCTCGCGGCCACCAAAGATGACGAGGTAGTAGATGGCGACAAAGATGGACGTGTCCCTCAGCGTGGACATGGGTGTCTTGCCGACGACAAAGTCGAACTCCTCGGCCGGATAGCCGGCCACATATTCAAACGCCTTGCTGAAGAGCGGCCACAGGTGGATGCCGAAGGGCCTGTCGATGGTGGGAAGAGGCAGTGAGCTCGCCATGGCTGCAAAATCACCAGCACCGGAACGCCAATTGGGCGAGGAAGAAGAAGATGAAAGAAAGAAAGAAAGAAAGACGAACGAGAACCGCAAGAACCGCGAGAGAAAGAAGAGAAGCAAAGGGAAGAGAAAAAGACAGACCCAGACAGAAGAAGAAAACAAGTGGTGCCAGGTAAGACAAAACGCCTCCCACAAGAGCCTCGACGCCGAGTGGCTGCAAGCAGGGCGATCCGGATGGGCAAGGTGGCTTTGCCAGCCCCGGCGGTACCGAGTACTCCGGAGAAGAGGGAATACTAGGTAGGTACGCAGCAGGACAATGGCCAGGAGCTAGTCCAGAGTACATGCGGCTGGGGAGTTTCTTCAACGGAGCTCCCGGAGCCCCTCCCGCTAAAATTTGCGGAGCGCGCCGGTGATCCGATTTTCTAGTATCAGAGGCTCGAACCTTGTTTACAAGAGTATGTAACTTGAGGTGTAAGGGAAGTGGATGGTGGATGAGATGGACAAGGTATCAGTGAAACGACGATGGAAACATTGTGTCACAAGAGCATGTTTAAAAGAAACACAATTGCTTGCTTGCTTGCATTATCAGTCATTATGTATCAATATCGCGGCCTTGCTACTATCCCCCCTGCCCTGCCCTGCCCTGCCCTCTCTCACATAGTACCTTACATACACTCGTACATACACACATATATCATATAGCCTAGATACTTCTTACCTATACCCGCCAAACGATCGGCCTCCTTCTGCTCGGCCCTCCTCCGCAATCTTGCCGCTGACCTTCCGGCGCTCATACGCAGCTGACGAATTCGGCCAGTAGTCGTTTCCAGACGACACCTTGCGGCCACCGCCGAGTGCGCCCTGGGCCGCCGCCGTATCTTCCTCGCCGCTGGAATGCTTCGTGTCAAAGTGGCTGTCAAGCTGGATCGAGCTGTCGCGATACCGTTGGGACCGCATGTTCGGCTGGTCCTCGCCGTCGTCAATGTCGCGGCTCAACCAGCTGGACGGCTCCGCGTCCGAGACGGTGTCGTACTGGGCGTCGAAATCGATCTGGCCACGACGAGTGTTCAGGGGCCTCGGCAGGATAGGGTTCGACGTCAGGGGCTTAGGGTGCGCCGCGTCCAGTCGGCCCTTCTTTCGGAGAATGTCGCCCAGCGTGCTCTCCTCCTCGTCCTCCGAGTCGGACGAGATTCCCCCCATGCTGTAGGGCTGTGCCAGAGACGCATAAGACTTGGAGCCCGAAGAGCGATGTGAGCGCACCGCAGCGGCTGGCCGTTGGCCAGGCTTCATTGGCCGCGGTGCTATAGACGGCTTCTGGATTCCCGCACCGATGATTCCAAAGGCCTCGCTAAGCGTCTGCGGCACTCTCTTTGGTTCAGGTTGAGGCTCAGGCTCACGGGAGGGGACTTGAGCGTAGGAGATCGGATTCGAAGCGCGCGGCAGGTATCTCAGCGGAGCGTTCTTCCGTTCCGGGGAAGCACTGATCCTGGACCCCATGCTAATGGCAGAGTCGCGCGACTCGGTCCTTGTGTGCATGAAGGAAACCGAGACGCGTTCTGGGACACCGTCGATGACACTCGCCGAATTGCGCCGGCTCTCCAACCACGGCTTTTCAGGTTCGGCTCCGGTGCTCGTAACGGTCGATACGGACGACTTGTTTCGCTTGTGCAGGGGTCGGGCCGTCAAGTTGTCTTCGAGGGGGTTCATATCGGGAGGCATGAGGCTGATCTTGCGGAACAGCCAACCCAACCAGGCGCTGGCTGAGAGCGAGATCAGATGAGTGCTGCCCGCGCCAATCGCGGTATAGAACACGGCCGACACGAAAGTCGGCATCAGGGCCTTATTGCTGAGGGCGATACCCCAGGCTGCCGCATTCTTATGGACGGTCAGGCCTCCGAGAACATATCCAGCCACGGCCCCCGAGTCCAACAAGACTCCGCAGAAATGGTAAGCCGCCGAGGATGCAGGCGCTCTGGCGTTTGCGTCTCGGGAGAGGTTATAGATGGCGTAGCTCGAATGCGCAATGGTGATGGCTTGCTGTGAAGGGTATGAGGTTAGATTTCACATCGTACTTGCGTGATGCGACATTGACACGAGCAATGGCGCCTGTGAGACGGGATGCATACCAGGATCCGCATTGCCCAAGCCGTCGTGTCGTCCACATTCGTAAATAGAGAGAACAGAACCAGCACGCCAATGGCAGCGACTACCTGCAGCACGCGCAGCACAAGCTGGAACCGCCGTAGCCAAGTGATGTAGACCTTGGTTCTGCCATCCAAGGGAGTATCATCGCCGAATCGATGCGGTAGAATGACATGGTAGCTGAACGGGACATCAATCGGCGGCTCTTGGGTCTCGCACTGGAGCAATCACACATACTCGGGATGGAGGTCGAACGAGACCATGGGTCCCTTTCGAACGGGCTTCTTCGGTTTCGGCTCCCAGCTGGCGCGGGTCACGGCCTTGGGGTCAAAGACAACCGGCGGGAATCTCGAGTTCTCGCGCGGCTGCGCATCGTACAGGAAGGGCTGCTGCGGCATTCTCTCAAGAGTCGTGGCGGCGCTTCCGCCCTTCTGCAAGCGCTGCGTGCGGGCTGGATGGAATGCTGCTGCTTACCCGAGCAATGGGGGATGAGGGTGAGGAAGAGGGTCGAGAATACCAGTCGCGCAAAGAGATAGACAGACAGCACATGCCCAGCATTGTTTCCAAATACGAGCCGCCGCTCTGTACGACAAACTGCCGTTAGCGCAATGCACGAGGCGCACAGCTGCTCCCTGCAGCATCACGTCTCTCTGGCGCCAATCCTCTGATTATCAGCGCCCCGGTTGCCACAGCAACGAGAGCTCGGAGCTCCGGCCGCCGATGCCGCCCGGCCGATCTGCGTTGTGAGAATGAACAAGTCTAAATCTCGAGCCGATCGATCTGCAAAGCCTCCGCCATCCGGTTAGACACGATGAAGGGATCTTGACTGTCCAACCCGGAATGGGCCTGTGCCGACGCCCTTCTTCATGATGCTTCTCACCTGTGGCAGGCCTGCTGCGTGGGCGCGCCGAAGCCTCTCTCTTGGGCGCCATTTCTCTGTCTCGCAATGTCTCTCGCGGCAGGCCGATGCTCCCTTTCGCATGGCCGTCGTCGGGTCCGGTCCCGCTGGGTTTTACACTGCGTATCGGGTCATGTCCAAGCTCCCGCAGGCGCGTGTCGACATGTACGAGGCCTTGCCAGTCCCGTATGGCCTTGTGCGTCATGGCGTTGCGCCAGATCATCCAGAGGTCAAGGTAAAGAAGCCGCTTGGCACCCCTTCTATGAGTCCATCTCTCATCTTGAGAGCAAAATGAGCTGACCAAACAACTTTTTACAGAACTGCCAAGAGAAGTTCGATGAAGTTGCTTCGTCTCCCAACTTCACTTTCATAGGAAATGCTTCCATTGGTCTTCCCGGACACTTGGAGGAGCACTGCACCATTCCTCTCAAGGTGCTCATGAGCCATTACGACTCCGTCCTCTTTTCCTACGGGGCGGCAGAGGACAAGAAGCTGCACATTCCAGGCGAGGCGTCTCTCAAGGGAATCTACTCGGCCCGCCAGTTCGTCGGCTGGTATAACGGCCATCCCGACTGCGGCCAGCTTGAGCCGGATCTGTCTCGGGCAGAGGAAGCAGTCATCATCGGCCAAGGCAACGTCGCCCTGGATGTGGCTAGGATACTGCTGGAGGACATTGATGTGCTGAGAAAGACTGACATCTCAGATCGAGCCCTTGCGCAGTTGGCTGAAAGCCGAATCAAGAGGGTTCACGTCGTAGGACGGAGAGGACCCATGCAAGTAAGCGGAACAAGCTGTAGGAAGAAAAGTCATCTTGCATGACACTAAACCTGCTATTCTAGGCCGCATTTACGATAAAAGAAGTAAGAGAGTTGATGAACCTCTCAGGGGTGGCTTTTCACGGCATAGACGACTCGTTGATACCGCCAGCTCTTGACAAACTTCCAAGAGCGGCCAAGAGGCTCATGGAGGTCCTTCGAAAGGGGACGGCAGCTCGCGCTTCTGACTCGCCGAGATCCTGGTCACTCGACAGCTGCCTGTCGCCAAAGGCCTTTGTGGGCGACAAGCAGAATCCTTCCCTCGTGGGCAGCACCGAGTTCTACGTGACCAAACTGGAAGACCCATTCAACCCTCAGTCATCCGTATCTCTCACAGAAGAGACGAGAACGCTGCCATCGGACATTGCGTTCCGCTCCGTCGGTTACAAATCGGTGCCTCTGCCGGGATTTGCCGAGGTCGGAATCCAGTTCGACGAGAAGCGAGGAGTCATCCGCAACGACGGGCTGGGTCGAGCGACACAGGTGCTCCCTGGACAGAGTGAACCTAGCGGCACTCCTCCCATCACATTGCCCGGCGTTTACTGCGCTGGCTGGGTCAAGAGAGGCCCCACGGGCGTCATCGCGTCCACCATGAGAGACGCTTTCCTGACAGGAGACGCTGTGGTCGAGGACTGGCTGTCAGGGGCCCCTTTCATAAACCGCTCAGCAGACGGCACGGCGGGGGGATGGGAGGCAGTCAAACAAGATGTTGGTGCTCAAGCAGATCAAGTGGTCACTTGGGACCAGTGGCGCCAGATAGACCAGGCCGAAACAGCTCGGGGGGCGACTAGAGGAAAACCTAGAGAGAAGTTCACCAGCGTTAGAGACATGCTCGGCACCATCAATTGAAGGGCAAGCTGGATCATTTTGTCCTTTATTGTATTGTAGTGTATATTGTAATGTATTGTACTATATCCTAATGGTTTATGAGCTCTTGATCTTCTCAGTCAATTCCGGCACCTTCTCAAAGAGGTCGCCAACAAGTCCGACATCGGCGACCTGGAAGATGGGCGCATCCGGGTCCTTGTTGATGGCCGCAATGACCTTGCTGTCCTTCATGCCCGCCAAGTGCTGGATGGCGCCCGAGATGCCGACAGCCATGTACAGCTGCGGCGCAACCACCTTTCCGGTCTGGCCAACCTGGAGGCTGTTGTCTGCATATCCACTGTCGACGGCGGCTCGCGACGCGCCAACCGCGGCGCCCAGAGCATCGGCCAGGGGCAGCATGATCCTGTCGAAATCCTCCTTGGACTTGAGGCCACGGCCGCCCGACACCACCTTGCTCGCCGTCGAGAGGTCGGGGCGATCCGACTTGGCCAGGTCCTCCGACACCCACTCCGAAGTAGCCTCCGCCTTGGCGTCCACTCCGCTCTCGATGGTGGCAGATGCGCCCTCTGGCGTCGCCGCAGGGAAGGCAGTCCCGCGGATGGTGAGAATCTTGATGGCATCGGTGGATTCGACGGTGGCTATGGCGTTTCCGGCGTAGATGGGGCGCACAAACGTCTTGTCGTCCTCAATCGCCGTGACGTCTGAGATCTGCTGCGAGTCAAGCAGGGCCGCGACTCTGGGCAGGACGCTTTTGCCAAAGGCCGTGTGGCCGGCAACGACGTGCGTGTAGTTGCCCTTCTTAATGTTTTCGACCAGCAATGGCGCATAGTTCTCTGGAAGGCCCTAGTAAATTGTTTGTTCGCGTCAGCATCAATTGGAGTTGAAACCGGGAGTTATGAACCGGGCTGCGGCATCCAGACGGACCTTGTCATATGCGTCATTCTCGACGGTGATGATCTTTTCCACCCCGTTCACTTTGGCGGCCTGCTCCGCGGCCGACGACACCTTGCTGCCGGCCAGAAACCCGTGGACTGGGCCGCCGAGCTTGAGGCCCGCGGTGATGGCACTGAGCGAGCCATGGACCAGCTGGCCGTCCCGCTGCTCCAGGATCGCCAGCGTCGACAGGGCGCTGCTTCGGCTGTACCTGGACGACACCCACCGCAGAGAGCGGCCAAGGGCTGCGTCCCCCCGCCTGGAGAGCAGCTGTCTAGTTAGGGGCAACATGGTGGATTGGTTGAGAAGATGCAGAGGTCTACGAGCATCGCCTCTGGCCCTGAGCAGTTGGATATACGAGTACTAGTAGTCTTCGATCACGGCGAGCGGCTGGACGCGGCCCTCGGTTGTAGATTCGGCAAGCCATCGCTGGGCTGCAAAAGATGAGTCACGTGGAAGAGGCCGACCAGCAGCGGCTTTATAGAAAGATACCTAGAGGCACTATGAAGAGCCGGGAGTTTTCATATTGCTGCATGCCTACCTGACACCAATCGTTGCGACAGTTGAAAGGTTAATTACCTAGGGTAGTAGGTAGTCAATAATAACGTAGAGGCCATGAATTGCAGGTAAAAGCTTCAATGCTGTCAATAACCCGGGTTTTGGTGCCTTTGACTGTGATGCCTCTAGTATCCGCGTGCTAGAGGTACCTAGTACCAACTTAAAGGTACCTTGATGGACGGGATCGTCACAAGATAATGAGATAAGTACCTACACGGTCAAGTCAATGTCCACCAAGGAAATTTGAATAGCACGTCCATTTCCATCGATTGACTGCCCTTGATCAATCCATAGCGCAATGAATTGCTCCATATTATTTCCTTATTTTTTTCAAGATTAAAATTGCCTCTGGGGTGAGCGTGGCTGTGAAGCCGTCACTGCCAGCGTCCATTGGCCTATCAAATGCCAGCATGGAAGAAACATGTCCCCTTCGCGACGTCGTGTCGAGGCTCTGCGAATGCGCCAACCATCTTTACCCTGCCTAGAGCCTGTGAACCGTCGCCTTACATAGATCAGCAACCTTCTGCCATTGTCATCATCACCACGCTTGTTTCTCCTGCAAGGCGTTTGGTAAAGAGGTGCGCTATGGAAGCTCTTTGATTGTTGTGCCATTTGACGTCTTTCTCTCTATCCCTCTCTCTCTCTCTCTTGCTGCATCCCCGGCCTCGCATATCCAGCTTCACCACCATGGCCGCCCTGGGCCGGCTGGCCTTCCTGGCCGCTGCAGTGGTCTTCCACCTGGTCTACATCTACTCCATCTTCGACATCTACTTCGTCAGCCCTATTGTTTCTGGCATGCAGCCGGTCTCCGTGGACCGTCCCGCAAACCAAAAGAGTCCTGCGGATCGACTGGTTCTCTTCGTCGGTACGATGATGCCACGGCTGCTGTTCTCTCCTCATTGGCTTGCATCTGCCATATCTCTCGAATTGAGCTGACTTCTGTCCAATAGGCGACGGACTGCGTGCCGACAAAGCTTTCCAAGCCTTTCCCGAGCCATATCCCGAGTCGGACGCAGACCTTGTCCCCAGACACTTGGCTCCCTTTATCCGCTCCCGCGTCCTCCACCATGGAACCTTTGGAGTCTCGCACACCCGTGTCCCTACCGAGTCCCGACCCGGCCATGTGGCCATGATTGCCGGCCTCTACGAGGACGTTTCTGCAGTGGCGACAGGATGGAAGCTCAACCCTGTCAACTTTGACAGTGTATTCAACAGGAGCCGCCATACTTGGAGCTGGGGCAGTCCCGACATCTTGCCAATGTTTGAGCGCGGAGCCGTTCCCGGCCGCGTCGATGCTTTTACGTATGCTGCGGACTTTGAGGACTTCTCCAAGGACGCGACGCACCTCGACATTTGGGTCTTTGATCACGTCAAGGACCTGTTCACTCAGGCGGCGACCAACAGGACTCTTAACCGAGCCCTTCGAGAGGACAAGGTTGTCTTTTTCCTTCACCTGCTCGGCATCGACACAACTGGCCATGGGTTCAGGCCGTTTTCGAAGGAGTATTTGCGCAATATCCAAATCGTCGACAAGGGAGTTCAGGAGGTGACGGACCTCATCCAGAAATTCTATGGGGATGACCGAACCGCATTCGTCTTCACCGCGGACCATGGCATGAGTGACTGGGGTAGCCACGGCGACGGCCATCCGGACAATACCAGAACGCCTCTTGTCTGCTGGGGCTCGGGCGTGGCGCCCCCTCTACTGCACCCGGGGAAAATCGCCCCGGGCCATGATGAATTGTCGGCTGACTGGGGCCTGGACCACGTTCAAAGGCACGACGTCGCCCAGGCCGATATTGCTGCGCTCATGGCCTGGCTCATTGGCGCCGAATTTCCAGTAAACTCAGTGGGCAAGTTGCCTCTCCCGTACATGGCTGCAAATATACGGGAAAGGGCGAGAGGTTTGCTGGCCAATGCCCGCGAGATTCTGGAAATGTACAGGGTCAAGGAGGAGAAGAAGCAAGCAAACGAGATGAGGTACAAGCCGTACGGTGCCTTTGCCGTAGCGGGGCTTACTCCGGCAGAGCGTGTGGCTCACATTGAGGAACTGATCGCACGTGGAAAATACGAAGAGGCCATCGAAGAATCGGATGCCCTCATCAATCTCACGCTGGAAGGCTTGCGCTATCTTCAGACGTATGACTGGTTGTTCCTGCGGGCCTTGATCACTGTTGGATACCTTGGCTGGATCGCGTACGCCATCACGACGGTTATCAACCTGTATGTGGTTCCCGTTCCCACCGCACCCAAACGCAACATCTCGACCGTTCTTGGATTCTCCTCAGCCTTGGCCGTACTCTACGCGTCCTTTATCGCTTCCAAGTCACCCCCTACGTACTACGCGTATGCCTTCTTCCCCGTTGTCTTCTGGGAAGAGGTCTTTGCGCAAAGGGGCAACCTGCGAGAGGGGGGGCGGTTGCTCTTTGCGCATATTGGTTCGGCTGGCCAGATTGCAGCTTTCATTGCGAATGCAATCATTTACTGTGCTATTATTATATCTCTGGTGAGACTTCACTTTGTGCATGGCACCTCGACCCGTTTCTGACTTGAACTAGGCCCTTGGGTACATTCATCGCGAGATCCTAACTGGCCTTTTCATTCTGGGGGCGATATGGCCTGCCACGTGTGGCATGTCCTTTGTCCGCTCAAACGCTCTGCTCAGCGCCGCCTGGGCCATCTCGTGCTTAATCATGAGCACCTTCACACTCCTCCCAGCAATGAAGCTTGAGAACGTGGATTTGATGTATGTTGCGAACCCCTCTTGGCGTGTATTACTGATTCTAACACACTCGATTAGTGTGGGCAGCGGCGTCATCATGAGCCTGGTTGGACTGTTGTATATGATTTTTGAGCCCTTCGTACTGTCCGACTTTTCCTCTGTGGGCGCCGAGTTCAACAAGCATACAAACTCCCTGCTCAGCAGGGTGGCAACTGGTATTCAGGTAAACGACTCTCAGCTTCACATCTCGGGTACACATGAAAGGCGCTGACACTATTCTCACAGGTTGGCCTCATTATCCTCGCTACAGTAGTGACTCGGTCCAGCGCCCTGTCAATCCAAGCCAAGCGAGGTTTGCCCTTGGGGAACCAGGTCACGGGATGGGCCGTTCTGAGTATGTATCCAATGAATGGTGATGGAGCTGAGGACTGTCTAACATAAGAGTAATAGTTGCCTCCTTCCTGACTCCATTGCTCCACCGACTATCACCCAACAGCAACTTTATGCACCGCCTTGCCATGATGTTCTTTACATGCGCTCCGACGTTCATCATCCTCACAATTTCGTATGAGGGTCTCTTTTACGTCGCTTTCTCGCTTTTGCTTCTCATTTGGGTGCGTCTAGAGCATCGTCTCGAGACGTTTGGCGCAAGCCAGAATAGCAGTGCAAACGGATCCGCGAAGACCGACAAGACCATCTCATATCGGCCGTTGCGACTATCTGACGCGCGCGTTGCCCTCTTCTTCATGGTGCTCCTCCAGTCAGCATTTTTCAGCACCGGAAACGTCGCGTCCGTCTCGTCCTTCAGTCTGGAGAGCGTAAACCGGCTGATTCCAGTATTCGATCCCTTTTCTCAGGGAGCACTGCTCGTTCTCAAGATTATGATCCCGTTTGTCCTCATTTCGGCAAACCTCGGCATCCTAAACACGCGGCTCCAGGTGGCGCCGTCAGCATTCTTCATGGTGGTTATGGCAGTCAGCGACATCCTGACTCTCTACTTCTTCTGGGTCGTCAAGGACGAGGGGTCTTGGTTGGAGATTGGATCCACCATCAGCCATTTCGTGATTGCCAGTCTCATGTGCGTGTTTGTTGCCCTGCTTGAGGGCGTCAGCGCCTTGTTCATCAGTGGCATCGATGTTGGCGTGGCTTCCCATCCAGGTCTGAACAGCAAAGTGAACGGCACAAAGGATCGCAAAGAGGTGCAGAAATAGAGCAACGGGTGGCGGTGCCCCAAAACGAGGGATACCAAGCGGCGACCAAGATCTATTTCTGCAGATTTCAAGCCATAGAAGAACAATCGTGTATTGATACATATGAGCTATACCAATTCCCTTTTAGTCGGGAAACTATGGATGGCTCCATCATGATTCTACGATTTAGATATATATTGTATTAGACTTAGAGTGTAGTAGAGATACATAATTTTCGGAGGGGGCTGACTATCATTTCACATCGTTCAACTTTCTCTAGAGTCTACGTTGTTGGACTTATGCCGAGTTCGTCGGCCTTGTCTCTTACTGCCTGTATGGCCCCCTCTGGATCTTTCTCATCTGGGTTACGTAGTTGCCAAGCCATGCATATCTCCAAAGCTTTGCCCATCCAAGTGCCGGGCGGGATGCCCAGGGCCTTTGCCAGAGCGCGCCCGTCAATGATGCGCTTCAGGTTCGGAGCATCGAACACGTCCAGCTCGGCGAGGTGCTTGAGAAACCTGTCCCATCCGTGAAGAAACTCGTCGCGAACTAGGATTTGTGTCGGTCAGTAGTGCTTCTCACCAAGTGCCATTCCATTCGACGTTGTGAGAAAAGCTTACCTTTGCTGTCTTCCGCGGGGAACTTGTCAAGCTGCTCCATGGCATCAACCAGCATCACCCCCAATACTTGAAGCTTCCAGTGCCCGCCCCCTGCGTCCCACTTCCTGATGGCCATGCCGACCGTGTCCCGCTCGTGTATCGTCGGCGCGGATTCGCACACTGCCTTTTTCAGCGCAAGTATCTCCGCGCGATGCTTGTGGCAGGCCGCCATGACGGTCGTAAGCTTGTTCGAAGCTTTGAAGCCTTCGCGAGCAATGACAACAACGGGAGGGGGGGCGTTTGCCTTTTGCTTGCGCCCGGAGCGATCTTCTACAGGGATCCAGGGGCTGACGGCAGCAAGATTCCACGCCAAATACGTGCTGTCGGCGTCCTCGACCAGAATCCGGCCTATCGACCCAGGTTCTTGATCTCGTAACACCTCATCGAGACAGGTGTACGCAACGTGCCATCGGGATATGTCAGGCATCTCCACATCTTCCTGCAGAGGGTCGCTGAAAATGGCCTGGTAGAGATTGAGGCGATCCAATAACTCCAACGCCACCCGGGGAGTTTTGCCTTGTTTGCAACTACTGTCAGTATGGCCTTCGTGAGACTGGAGAGACGACTAGACGTGGACGACGGCTCGTACGTACCCTTCAGCATCTTTTCCAACTCCACGCCAACTCTCTCGCGGCTGATCTTCTTCCGTAGCGCTTCCAGAACTCTCTCATCGCTCATAAACTTTTCTGATGTCTCATCTATGGTAAAGCCCAGACGAGAAGCAAACCGAATCAGACGCAGTACTCTCAGGGGATCGTCCATAAACGTCTGGAAAGGCTCCATGGGTGTCCGTATGACCTTGGCCTCCATGTCTCGAATGCCGCCAGTGAAATCCTCAACCTCCTCCGTGTGCAGGTTATAAAACAGGGCGTTGATGGTGGCATCGCGACGAAGCGCATCTTCCTCCGCCGTGCCAAACTCCATCTGCGGGTTGCGACTGTCCTCGGCATACGTCTCCTTGCGGAGGTTGACAAAGTCCAGGTCCATGCCAAACAGCTTGACCATGGCGGTCTCGAGATGCTTGGACTTGTCCGGGTTGCTTGCAATGTGGTGAAGCCGCCCAATGTCGCCGGGCAGAAAGCCATGCGTCTCGACGGCTTCGGGCCGCTTGCAATACTCCGAGAGATGCTGCGCAAACTGCTGTCCGGTCATGGCATTGATGGCGACGTCGATGTCGTGGCTCTCGATGCCCAGCAGCCTGTCGCGCACCCAGCCTCCCGCCCAGCGCAGGATGACGGGCTGGCCGAGCTTGGCCGTCGAATCGATGAACTTGGCAACGTTGACGAGCAGGAGGCGAAGCTGCTGCTCGCGCGGGGTGAGCTGGACGGATCGAGCTGTCGACATCTTGGTGATCTTGGTGGTGGTGGTTGAGCTTGTTGTTTCTCGTAGGAATGCGCTGAGTTTCCTCTTCATCATGAGACGAGGGCTGGAGAGTCGCGACAACATGAACAGCTCAGCGGCATACCTTTCTGCTGGATCTGCCGTTAGTCATTGGCCATGATGCGGAGCATCGACTTGAAAGCCCTGCGCAATGGAATTGGAGGGGTGAGTAGTTTGAGTCACAGGAGGTGAGTGTATGAAGTTGGTAATGATACAGAGCAATTCATTATCAGAAGCTTCTTTTTCGAGGTCCGATAAAGCTAAGTATGCGGGATGGACCTACCCTAGAAAATTCGGGGTAGCTGGTGGGCCACTGGAGAGAAGGAGCGTGGAGCTACGATGTAGCTGATACATCACTTGGTGGAGAACTGGGTAATCATGGAAAGAAATGAATTGACATAGTAATCGTATTGCATTTAAAAAGTGTGTAGTCTCATCAAGTAGACTAGGTACCAGGCATCACTGTATGAATCATGTGTAAGAGTCACAGCTGAGCAGCTAGTACACAGAATGTGACGTCATGCCGCATTGGAGTCCATCGCTCTAGTTGAATCAATTCTATCTGACAACTTCAACTCGTGATAATATCGTATCCTCTCAAATGCTCTCTCATTATTCAAGCAGGCTTCCGAACGCTGTCTGCCCAAGAGGGCATGATTTCCCTGCAAACCGCCTCGTAGTCCTCCAGCTTCTGCCCCTTGCCGCTCAGCCCCAACGTCGTCCAAAACATGGCCCAGTTGCAGCCGGCCAGCTTGCTGGTTCCCACCGAACGCTCAAAATACCACTTGTTGACAGGATTGTCCTTGCGGCTCCTCCAAAGCACGCCGTCGGGGAAGCAATCCCGGACCATGGCGTTGAAGATGATGTCGGCCACCCCTCCGCTGCCCTGACGGCTCCGTAGAACGGCAAACTTGTCGAGATACGGCACGAAGCGACCCTGCTCATAGGCTGTACGAGGGTCGACATGGCTGGGTTTCTCCCATGTCAAAATGGCACATCCTTCGTACTCTCCCGCAATGATGATGCCGGCCAGGTTCTTGTTCGTCCGCTCCAAGTAGTCATCGACGTCCAGCTTGCGGCCGAAAGAATCCTCAATCAGAGCGACAAGCCGCGGCAAATCAATCGACTTGTCTGTCAGCTGCAGACGACGCTCGCCAGGCGCCGGTGGCCTCCAAGGCTCTGTTCTCGGATCGGGGTAGATGGCCAGAGGCATGCCTCGCTTGACGAGGGTCGCGTCAATGGACTCTCCCGTCCCCAAAGACGCCAGTTCCGGAGACTGGATGCGCTGCAGCGGCAATGACGGAGAGTAGACCGGCTTGTCGGTGAGGAGATTGTGAAGAAGGGGATTCTGTTTTCTGCGGGTCGTGACCATGCCGTCGAATCCAAACTGAAAGTCGCCATTGCGCACCGGAGAGAGCCCCGAGGACGAGACGGACGATGTGTTGGCTGCTGCGAATGGGGTAGTGATGAGAACAGAAGCTGTCTCCGGCAAGAGAGAGAGGGTATCCTTTGCCAACTTGAGATTCTTGGCATGTGCTCTACCGGCCTCCTCATGTGGGCTGTGTGCCGGGGCTTGTGAGCCCTCGTAGCCCCCTAGATGGTCCAGGAGCGTGTCGTATTCTTGCTCGAGGTTCACAAATCGCTGGCAAACTCCAGGACGACCAGGAACAGGAGTGCCGCCGTATGTGTCGAGGATGATGACTCTCTCGACGGAAGCGAGCGGCTCGGAGCCTTGTCCCGGGCTTCCGCCCTGGCTGCGGCTTGCGTCTCGTTCAAACTGTATTCCCGTAAAGTACCTCGTCAATGCGAGAGAAGTTCTTTGAGCGTCAGCAGGCGCCGGAGTAGCAGTCTCGTCATTCAGCGCAAGAGACGGAATGACGGCAATCATGTCATGCTGAAGTGCCCGATTGAGGATACCATAGTCCTGGACATATATGTCATCCCAAAAGGGAGACGGCGTAGGCCCTTGATAATGAGAAGTGCCGACCAGTACGTTTTCCACCAGCCGAGCACCTGGTTTGCCAAAGGAATCAACTGCCTCACAAAGCCTCAACGCCTCGGATTGAAAGGTGAGGCGGCTCTCTCCCACATCACAATCCACCACGACGACACTCAAGAGGCCAAGGACCCGAAGCTGAGTCAGTGTCTTGGCTATCCCGTGTATTGTGTCTGGCCGTAGCTGTTGGGGGTTCCGCAGAACCACAATGGCCACGTCAAACGGCCGCTGGGCGTGAACTTGCCTGGCAAGAGCCTTGTGCTGGTGCTCAACTGGCTTCGATTCTGTCACCGGAGGAGCGGGCTTTGGTAGAGCATACTTCTGAAGATAGCCCTTGGCATCTCGCCTGGTGGCAGTTGACTCTAAGACAGATACAATGACATCCTGCGGCGGTGTTAGTTGCCTCTCCAAGGCTAATCGATGGCAATCGAGTAGATAGATGAAGCTATCATGAACCGGTGACAGCTCTCAAGGTAAGCAACTGGATACACACCCGATCGAACATCTGTCGCTTGGCCCTAGGCGGCGTGGGCGAAGAGAAGCTGCGAGTTGCAGCTGGCTTTGGCGAAGGACCATTTGGTGGTGTAGTCGTAGTCGTAGTCCCTAGCGTGCAGATTGCCGCCCTATTTCTGGCTACGGAGCGAGATGAAGCCGATGAACAGCGCGAGGCCAGTCGTTGTCTACATGCGAGAATCCCATGATGGGGGCTGCAAGAGTTGATGTTGGCACGGCTCCAGTGTACGGTAGAGGCCATGCCGCATCCCTAACCACCGGCGGGAAGCTTGGACGAGGCTGCGAATCCAGTGAAAGAGCCTTGAGTTGCAATTGTCCACTATCCAGTAACCGCAGTCACTCCCAGGAAGACATTATGAGAGGTATCTTGCGGGGGAATGAGTTGAAGAGGTTGAGAGCTGGTTGAGTCAGTGAGTGAGTTTGTGGGACGTGTATGAGAGCAGAACAAACAATTTTCTAGCAGCCGTTGTACAGGGCAGAACGAGCAAGCAACACTGAAGGTAAGAAATAGACAAAGCAACGACTCGTTAGATTCAATAATTGATCAAAGTAACAAGGCTCAACCAGAGGATAGATTCAAGGCATTGTAGGTAGTTGATATTGAAATCAAATTGATCTTGATAAGAAATTCCCTGAAGGTGGAGATGCAGTGTGCTCGGCGTCAAGTACCGATACTGCGAAAATACAGTGCCAAGAGACTTGACTCGTGTGTGACTCTTTTGCCGTTACCGGCCTTTTCTTCCGAGGCATGTTATCAATGCTTTATAGCGGCCAAATAGTGTTTGATTTGAGATCCAGCTCTTATCCCAGGATGCTGATAATAGTTCTCTTTCTTCAACTCTACGACCATCTGATCTCTCTACATGAATTTCGCCTGAACCAAGCTTCACTAAATCTGAACTTCCCCAAATTCCGTCCCGTCTGCCAGATGACTGTTGGAATTAGATTCATCTTCTCCCCCACACAAGACGCAACTCATCTGCCAATGAAACACCACGATCCATCCTCAGCTCGTCCCTCAGCCACGCTCCTACAGACACAAAAACGCCTCGCTAATCAAACCGTGACTCACGCCGCATGATTCCTTTCCCTTTATGCATTGTCGTTGCCGTGTCGTGACTTGCGCTTCGTATTTTGAGGCTTGTGATTGCAGGATGGACGTCTTGGAGCAATCTCCAGAAACATGTATTTATTGCGCCGCATGAAGGAGGGAAGACGATGCAGTTCTCTCTCCCATAGCCTCAACACTGTTGTTCACAGCTCAGTTCATCAGCCAATTCATGAATAATACGCTCCCTTTCTCGAACCAGTCTGTGCAGAAAACCACATCTCCAATGGATTACCTGCCCAAGGAGGCCACTGCTGGGCAGTCCTTTGAGGCATCTCACGATACCGCACTCTGTCTGATACCTCCGCCCCAGCTTTGGGGTCCCGTCAATACGCTCCGGTCACTCAATGACGAGAAATTCACAAAGTGGCCGCCTCATGTCACTCTCATCTACCCATTCGTCAGGCCGGAAGCTCTCCCTGAAGTGACCGAGGCGCTTTGCCGTTCTCATCTCAGGCCACAGGACGATGACATCTCCATCAGCCTGGAAGAGCCTGGAGTCTTCTCGCACCGTCGACGGAGCAAAACAGTCTTTATTCGGCCGAGTCCTGGACCAGAGGCCGATCGTCTATCAGACATGAGAGACCGGATACACCGCTTCCTTGGATGGCCCAAAGGCAGAGACTATCAGCCTCATATGACGCTCGCCCAGAGCGAGGACGACTCCACATCGTGGCACCAGTTTCTCCTGGAAAAGGCACGGCTTTTGACGCCGCTGACATGGCGCAATAACCAGCTCGCAGTCATGATACGTGATCCGGCGTCACCCGGCAGTTCGGGAGGTTCTCGGCCGATGCGGCTCTGGGGATACATCGATCTGACATCTCGGTCTGTCGTGCGCGACTCGGCAGCCTTGGCTGCAATTCCCAGTCTGCCAGTGGATGCTTCTCTGCCACGAGCCCAAGCTACCTTCTGCTTCAACGAAGAACATGAGTTGTGGGAGCCTCTACGAGGTCCAATCACTGACACAGCTGCTGAACCGACCTCTCTCACCCGGCTTGTCGTCGCCTCATATAACGTCATGGCTGAATTTGACTGGCCTCCGAGTTCCTCTCGTTATCCTGCCCTTGTCGGCAATATCGTGTCCGAACGCGCCTCAGCTGATATCCTTGTTCTTCAGGAAGTCACAGACCACTTCCTCAGTTTCCTGCTGGAAAACACCAATGTTCGCTCACAATATCCTTACACTACTCATGGACCACCTAATCAGCATAGCGTTGGCCCTCTACCAAGCCATTCGAATGTCGTGGTTCTCAGCAAGCTTCCATTTCTGTGGGAGTATCTTCCGGGTGTTATAAACCACAAGGGCTTTGGGATTCTCCAGTTTCCCATGGTCAAAGTCGACAAACTCTCAGACCCTCCCCCGTTGCCCCTGGTACTGGCAGCTTGTCATCTTAGCAAAGGGCTGACGGACGCTGCCGTCGCCACGAAGCGAGATGAGGTGAAGAGACTTGTCCGGTACTTGGTCTCGTCGTTCCCTCAGCATCCCTGGGTGATTGCTGGCGATTTTAACCTGGCCTCATCTTCGCGTACGATTAATGGAGCGCTGGAAAAGAGCGACATTACGGAAAAAGGCCTTGAGTCTCTTCGAGAGATCGAGGCGGCACTGTCAGGAGCCGGGCTGCAAGACGCATGGTTGGCCTCCCGAGTTGGTCCTGGAGAATCCTCGAGCACAAAAGGCAATCATGAATCAACCTTGGAGCTTTACGAGGGAGAGCAAGGGGCAACCTTTGACCCAATGGCCAACCCCCTTGCCGCGGCTTCGAGTGGCGTTGACGGCGCTCGCCCACAAAGATATGACAGAATACTGGTCACGAAGTCTGCTCCGTTCAAACCCCGCGGATTCAACATGTTCGGTCAAGTCATGGACGCCAAAGAGTCTGCCTCTCAGGGACCTGCCAGTGACCACTGGGGCATCCGCTGTCTCCTTGCGGCGTCTCCTCACAATGCAGACGCTGCTGCACCACCGTCAAATGCCAACATGCAAGCCATTGGTCTACACAAAGCCGCACTCACATTGGGCAATTTCGAAGAGCTGAAAGACAGCTTGATATCTAGTGGCCAATTTCCCGCTGCTGCTGACGCAGAATCAAGAAACGAGGCAATAGCTCTCCTGAAAACGACTCTACTGGAGACGGATGCTGAAAGCGCTGGTAGCAGTATGCGCTCACAGGTGCAGCTTGTTCTCATCCCCGTGGGATCCTTTGGCCTCGGCGTCTGGACTAGCTCTTCGGATGTAGACTGCCTCTGTGTGGGAAACATTAGTTCCCGGACCTTCTTCGCCTTGGCCGTACAAAAGCTGAGGAAAGCCTCTGCAAGCGGTATCAAGATCTTACGTCGTGTCATGGCGAATACTGGGACGATGCTCGAGCTGGAGGTTCGTGGCATCAAGTTTGATCTCCAGTATTGCTCTGCCGCAGCCATAGCCCAGGGGTAAGAATTCGCATTCTCCCCCCTATCCTCCTGTCACTCTTCTTCCCCTCAGCTCGTGTCCGCTCTTTCGGCATCTGCTAACATATCCCAACCAGATATCCTGAAGTATTCAAACGACCCTCGTCAGATCCCATCTTTGCTTTGCCGCTCCAGTCGTTGGCCAAACTCAAGCCTGCCCGGGATCTCTTCTATCTCCGGAGGTCCATTCCCGACGTGACCAAATACCGTGTGGCACACCTCTTCGTCAAAGCCTGGGCGAAATCGAGAGGCCTGTATGCGGCAAAGTTTGGCTTGCTGGGAGGCATCCACATCACCTCTCTGCTGGTGCCCGTCTGCAAGGCACTGGCCGACGAGCCTGAGGCAGCTTCCACAGCCGATATTCTAACCTCCTTTTTCCACCACTACTCGACGTTCGACTGGGCCACAGGAGCGGTCTTTGATCCCTTCTACCATACTGAATTGAGATACCATCGCACATCCAGGGAGCCCCTTTGTCTCCTTGGTTGGCATGGACCGTCTCTGAATACGGCGTCCGGCGCCTCCATCTCCACCGTCAACGCCCTGGCTTCCGAGTTTGCCAGAGCAGCGGCCCTTCTTTCCCAAGATGGCATGACCTGGAGCAAGTTCCTCGGCGTGGGGCATTCTGAACCGCCGTCCAGTTTGATGGAGAAAGGGGCTGCTGATATCCTCGACTCATATCGAACCTACATCAAGATCAGTGCCCGCTACTGGGGGTCGTCCCAGCAAAAGGGCAGAAAATATTTGGGCTGGCTGGAATCGAGGCTGATCTCCATCCTCGTCGGTAAGCACATTGATTCAAACACGAGCCATTAAGAACCAAGTGTAGCAAATGCTAACTCTTGCCACCCAGACATCAGCCGAAAGACTCCGGGCATCGTGCCTCGCATCTGGCCAATTCGATTCACAGACGAGGAGCCATCCAGCAACAGCACCGAGGCCGAGAACCGGGAGCTTGCCGCCTGTTACTTGATAGGCCTCAAACGGGACGACACTGTTGCAGAAGAATCCGCGGCGAGTTTAACCACCGCAGAGGGGGCCATCCAAGTCATCATCCAAGAGTTCGAATCTCGCATCCAGAAGAGCGACAAGTACTTCGATGCGGAGCACTGCTGGGTGAGCGCTTCCATCACCCGTCGATCTAGCCTTGGTCCTGTGCGGGTCGCCCCTGAGCAGCTCTATGATTACGATGGCGCCGATACCGATCTTGACGAGGACGAGGACGACTCGGATGAAATCGAAAACGAGACAGATGGCGATGCTCTCGCCTCTAACAAAGACCCTCGCGTTTCGAAGACGGGCATTTCCCATGTCAAACCGCCCGGAGCAGGCAAACTCCGCACCGCAGTCGACGCCCTGAACCGCATCCGCTGGGATCCAGGCATGGACTCCGGCGACTATGTAGTTGGCTATGAAGATCGTTTCCTCGGAGCCCAGGAGAAGGCGCTGGACAACTGGCGCACCGAGCAGACGGACGAGGAGTTTATTCCGCAGCATCGGATTTTGTACTTTAAGCGTAAGAGTGATGGGGTCATTGTCTGGGATAGGAGGTCACGAGTAGACGCTATTTTTGGGAGTGGATGAATAGGAGTAGGTAGTCTGAGGTTGAAGTGATTGATTGAGTATTGATTGCGCTAGATATCTTGGTATATTAGAGTGAAACATTGTAGCTTGTTATATACAGGTGAGATTGGATGTCGCCATTTGTGCTCTTTGTCGCACGAAGCGTACAGTCGAATCCCCGTTCGCCGAGCATGCGTTGCCTGTGGATGGCAATTCAGCCAGGCTCTTAATAGGCCGCCCAAAAGCCGTCCATATTGCTGCGCGTCCATGACCCAGTGAGCAATTCCCGTTGTTGGCATCTTTGCCCCAGGGTTTGATCTTGAACTCAGCTCGACTCTTTCAACCATGCCAACGCGTGGTTGTTCGATCCCAGTAGGTGCTGAAAATGTACAAGCTTCAAAAATGTCATCTACTGAGGAATGCTCGGCGTTCATTGGATCCACCGCGAGATCAGTCGCGTCTCTGGTGTTCCTCATTGTAAAAGTTCTTCGTCCTAGCTCCTCAACACATCAAGATGCGAGACTCATGAACACAGCCGCAATCGACTGCTTGTCGTACTTGACGTATTTGCCCTTGCCCTTGTCAATCTCGTGGTACCGATCCCAGAATCGCTCATAGAGGGGCTGCAGCTTTTGCCGAATGTCTTGCCCAAACATTGCTCGCACCTCACGGTCCATGGTGTAAGACTTGTGCTTGGATACCATATCGTCGAAGGCGTTGTTAAACTGAGTAAACTTCTCCTTGATCTTGTCCTTGTCTTTGCTGTTCAGGCCCTTCACTACCGACGCCGAGTCGGCGGAGTCCGCATGGCCAGACGTTGGCCGCTTTGTTCGGTTTGTGTGAATGGTATCAAAGAGATAGACAGACAAGTCCCTGCAGATATCAGTGTACAGAACAGTGGCCTTCTTCCTCCACTGATCCAGCAGTTCCAGACGAGACTCAAGCAGGGGAGCCAGCTCCGAGTTGCGAATCGAATGATCTACAACCACAACGCTGTTGGCCATGAAGACGCCCAGCAGAGACTTGTTCCTGAGCAGCACGCGGGCCTTCTGGTCCAGAGACGTGAGCAAAGTGTCAATCGTGTCAAGGCAATAGTGGGCGAAAAGCTCTTTGCCATCTGCGCCAACGTCGAAGGAGGCCAAGCTCGGGATTCCCTCGGTTGTGCGGCCGCCCGCAGCAGCTCCGGCCTTCCAGCCACCGTCGCCAAGAGAGATCATGATGCTTGATATTGGCCCCAAGAACTGCACCATCGAGATCAACCGTTGCATAGTCTCTGCCACAATGGGACTTGCAGCTCCATCTGTTGGCAGTGTCTGCAGGTTGCCAATCTTCCGCCTGGTCTCTTCTAGTAACTCGGCGAGAGAGGACTTGGCAGTTTCACGGACAGGTTTCAGAGCGGCAGATAATGAGCTCTTGAGCTCGCCTGTGCGCTTGTCCAGGTTATTTGATAGACCAGAGATGATTTCGGTAACCTCGTATGCCATGTAGCAGTCGGTGGTAAGGTAGGTTTTGATGTGCGTGTTGAGTTCTCGCAGTGTTCGAGCCAGCTCGGTGACAGCGCCCTGGCAGGTTGCTTGCAGGATGGGGCCCCAGTCCTCTCGCTTGAAGATGCTGCAGATGTTGTCGTATTCGGCGAGGAAGAGGCCCTCCATAGCCTGCGTGTACGTCCCCATACCATTTGCGCCGGCCTGATATATATCCCCCGGGTTCTTCTTCTTGGAGGAGTTGATGGTGGCTGCGGCCAGATTGGCGAGGGAGGCAGATAGGTAGGGGCCCCGTATGTCGGCGTAGATCTTGGCAACAGGGGACTCGAAGCCGTTGGTGAAGTTGCCGGCAACATGCGAGTATACGAGGCCCAGCCGGGCAATCTTGTCTTGAGAAAGCACCGGGAAGGGCTTGTCTTTGGTGATGTAGTGGAGCGGCTCGAGGGATCGGGGGGTCTCGCCACGGAGGATCTTGTCGAAGTGGTTCTCCAACTGCGTGTTTCCCAGCTTGATGAGGCGGGTGAGGTCCGACATGGTGCCCTGGTTCGCGCGCAGGTTCGACGTCTGCATTTCCTTGTACGAGTTGCTGAGCCGCTGGATGGAGGCCAGGTAGTTCGACAAGCCAGCCTTCTCGGGGCCGGATCGAATGATCTGTTCCTCATCGTCTTTGCTGTCGGACGGCTGCCGCAGACGGTCGATGGCAGCAAGCACAGCTTCGACATCTAGCTTTCCCTACTTAGCACTTGACGCGAATGACGCTCGGCGGCGAGAAGTTGGAGCTGACTTTTGGAGAGCGTCTGCAGCCGCCTCGTCTCTCCGTTCAAGGGGGCGGCGACATCTCGAACGCTTTGGCCGGTAGCCTCGAGGCGGCCGAGCGAGGCCTGGATCTTCTTGGTCAATTGGGTGGTCCTGTCGAGCCGGGAGTTGAGCACGTCGACCTCCGCCCTGGCCTCCTCGTCGACGGCGTGGTACGAGCTATTGGACAGCGCCCCAACAGCCATGACGCGTGCAGCGGCGAATCGACGACTTGGAACTGGAGGATGCTGAAGGCGAGGGCCGCGAGTGTCATTGGCGATGAGGTACGAAGGTACGTACGGGGCAATAAGGTACAGCGTGCAGTACAGGGGATTCCGTACCTGGTACTTGGGGGAGATGGCGGCATGTGCGCCAGCCAATCAGAGATGAAAGACGTAAGATAGACTGCAGACCCGTCATACAGCATTCCTGATGTAACTCATCAGTGTTACTCTTCCTCTTCAAGTGAAATCACGCTGAAAGCAATGATTTTGTTCGTTCTGACTATGTTTCGTCATGACAATCTCCTGTTCACAATGTATTTTTTCTTCTATTATGTCAACGTCAATTCTTCGTTCACAAGCAGACACCAACTAAAGGGTTTTATACGTCAGAGTCGTCATCACGAGTGTATAAATTGCTATATTAAACCATCTACACCAGAAGAGCAAATCCGGCTCTACTCAGACAGTGACGTCAAGCAGCAAGGAGATCGTGTGGCGGCAAGCACACTCGATCTCGCCAACCCATCGCTTGCCGTCCAAAGAGACTATTCTGCGGGGTAACTGTAGAACCTGGAACCGCCCCGAGGCCTCCCGCCCAATCTACGGGAAGGAAGAGGCCTTCATTGACGACAGCTGATGCTGGCACACCTGCCGTGTAATGGCAGTGTCGTAGATCCCCCGCCATGAGTATATAAACTCTCGATTATCCACTTGAACCATGTGTCTTTGTTCGAATAACTGGAGAGATCATACTCGTTCCTGATTCCTCTTTATATCCGACCAAGTCATAATAAGGCATCAAGCAAGACAAAGGCGACATCATGCAGAACACGGAAAGCCCAGGACAGCTGGAGCAGCACCACCAGCCGCCGCCGAGCACAACCACCGCAGCTGAGGCCGGCGAGCCACTGATGTCGGGCGGCACCAGAGATCGTAGGCTTAGTGATGAATGGGGTTCGTTCTCAGAGTCCTCCAGATGCATAGGGTTGCCGTCGCAGGGCAATCGTGTGGGAAGACGTCGTGTGATCAAGCCGCTGACAAGAACTCAGATGCTGCCAAAGTGCCCCCGAGTCGGTTTCAGAAGCGCAAGGGCTCAATATATGCCACGCCGAGCTCGCGCGATGGCCACGTCGATAAGAACAAGGCCGAGAAATATTTTGCCAAGATTGCCGAGATGACAAAGGGCAGCAGCAAATAACTTGCCCTGCCGATATTGAAAGGGACCTCGATTAATGTCAAATAACGAAATGAAGCCGTCGAATTTTGGAAGCAAACTTGAAATATCTTTGTTAACATCCCAGCAAACTCCTCTATTATTTCTCTCCTTGTGATTTTAGTCATCGAGATTGTCAATATCAATAGCATCTGGGTTTGATGCCACCACCTCCTCTCTCGGCTTTGTGTCTTTGGGCCCTGTGCTGGCGGACACGAAGCCGTGTAGCGTCGAAGACTGCTTCTCCAAGGCCGCCATGGCATCCGTGGTGTCTGCGCCCGGGGAGCCCTCTGGCTTCTGGAGACTCCGTGCCAAAGCTTGTGACGCGATAAAGTTGACATCGGTGTTGTACTTCGCCTGGACGCTTCGCTTGATTCGCAGCATTTCCTTGAACGTGTCTTCGTTGCCATGCTGCACTTCGAACTGCTCCCACTTGGTCCAGAAATCCGCATTTGTTCGCGGATCGCAGAACTGCGAGGCATGCCCATAGATGGCTCTTGCTCGGTCGATCTCGCCCAGTCGCTTCTCCATATCGGCGAACTTGAGGCACATTTCCTTCGCTTCGTTGTCGGGGAGAGCCGTGATTGCTCGTTCGTAGATGGGTCGTGTAGATGGCAGACCGAAGTTAGAAGCCGACTTGGTGATGTAGAAATTGAACATGTCGGCCCGATCTTCATCGGCAACAGCACGCGTTGCTCTTTCGTAGATCCGCATTGCATGTCGGGCCAGGCCACGCTCCTCCTCCAGATTGCCGTACATGAGATAAATCGTCTTGGCGAATTTGGGCGGACAGTCCTCCACCGCCTGTTCGAAGAGATCCCGCAATCGTTCGATGCCAATCTTCCTATCGACAGCCTTGGTAAGGTACAAATTCCACAGCTCGAAGGCCACGGGATAGCTGAACAGGTCTAGGCCGCGCTCAAAGACCTTGAAGGATTCTTCGTAGTACTTGTGCTCTTCCAGGAGGTTGGCGTAATTCACAACTGTTTGGGGAGTCGCAATTCTGAGCTCGAAGATGCGCTCATACACCTTCTTCACCTCATCCAGCGTTGAAACGCTTTCCACAAGGTCCACGTAAAAACTCCACAGCTTCCAGCTCTTGTGCACTCGCTGTTGGGGAGAGAGGGTTTCGTCAAAGTAGTCGACGTTGGATCTCTTGGGCGCTTGAATAGCCTTGGCCATGACTCGAACCGCATCGTCGAAATTCTCGTTTCGAAGTTCCATCTCAGCCCATTCGATCCACATATCGGCGAGCTCTGCCACCGATTTGAACGGGACTTTGACGGCCTTTTCCATGATGATGCGAGCGTTTCTGAGATCACCGCCCCGTTCGTAGAACTTGGCATAGTTAGCCCACAACTGGTGAAATGGACCAACAGCCCTCTTCGGGTTGATCGTCGCAATCGCGTCGGTGTACGTCTGGACAACTTCGGCTTTCTTATCGCCCCAGAGAGCAACGCGCTTCTCCCACTCTGGCACATTGTTAGGGTTCTGTCGAAGCAGGACATCGTTGAGCAAAAATGGACGCCGGTCCATAAGATTCTCGAACCGCATCATCCGTATGTCGAGCTCCAGGTCTGCCTCCTCGTTATCAACACCCTTTTCTGCACGAGACGTGGAAGCATCCATCAAGGCCCCAATGATGGACTCCTCGAATTCGACATAAGCATCGAAGATGAGAGTAAAGTCCCGGACCGTCATGACGGTCGTGATACCCTCTTCAAAGACATCGCGCGCTCGCTCGAAGCTTCCCCTCCTAATCCAGTATGTGGCGAGGCCGACCCAGAGCTTTCCCCTCTGGTCACTAAACCGAATTATGCCAGATCTGATGATGGCCTCAACGTCGACTCCGTTCTCGTAGCTTGTATCGATATCAGGCGCATGCTCCACCAACATTTCGACCATCTCGCTCCAGAGCTCATAGTGACCTTTTCCGTGTTTGCTGGTGAACCGCGTATCGTTCAGGATGTCTATGTATCGTTTTGCTGCTTCAGTGTAGGCGCCCCTGAGGATCAGAAGCTCGATGAGATCCTCGGCATCTTCCGGATGAACTTGCATGTAGCGTCGCCATATCTTGACAGCAGTTTCTCCGGAAGCTGCGTTGGCAAAGGGAAGATATAATGACCATATGCGGTTGTGCTGGGTGATCGGTAGAGCTCGGAGGGCTCGGTCAAACGTTCGCCGAGTAAGTGTGACCAGGGGCTGCTTCATGAGAAATTTGAGGTACATTTCCCATATGACCGGCATCTTGTGTAGAAGAATCAGTGACTTCTCGAACAGAGCGTTGACTTTTCTAAATTCGGCGGCATGCGTGGCTGGGTTCAGTTTCGAGATATGTTTTACGCGAAACGTAAGGTACTGCCAATCAGTTAGCAAGAAGGCCACGGCATATTCGTGGATTGACAAACAAGTTTCCAGAGCTTGTATGATCGCGGCAGCGTCATACAAGCGCGCTCCATCACAAAAGCCCGTTCTATGACGCTTCCATGGCGAGTCTTGAATTCGATATATTCGAGCCATGGCTTAACACGTGTAGCGTCGCGGAGGATGTCTTGCTCGTAAACGGAATCTTCGTTCGACTGCAAAAAGAATTAGAAACTACCCCAAGCGGCGCAATTAGCTCTCCAAACTCACCACGAGATATAGATCCGGCTGCGCTTGCTGCTTGTCCACTTCTGTAGCCGCCATGGTAGCTTCCTCCTCTCTGGCGAGAGGCTGGAGAGGATGTTGCGGTAGTGGTGTTTGTCGCGATTATACAGTGAGCCCCATGACGGTGTGTTCTGGAAGTCGTGCTAGAGTCGGTACCAGTTTCCTCCCAGCTTGCAGTAGGCGACGCTGGCAAATGAGGCTCGCGACTGGGAAATAATTCTAGGCACTTTGTCACGATATGAAAGGACCAGGTGCTTAGCGTTACCGAAGTGGCAGGCGGAAGGCACCCGCTTATAGTGATATCGGCCTGGTGGGGGAGCATGCTCTACCCGAGCCATCATTACCTTGCCTTAGTCATCGGCAGCTGTATTGAGGTCCGAAGCTTAGGACGAGGTACGCAACTCCATGCAACTTGACGAGTGACATCCATCCAGACAATCTTCGCACCGACAGCATACAGAGCATCAAGTCAACCTCGCAATCATGTCTGGCGCCGCAGTAAGTCCTGCCTTATATCGCTTCCCAGCCCTGCAGCAATCAACTCGATATTCAACTGCTCGTTAGGATCGCGAGGCCGTCTTCCCGACTCGGCAATCGCTCGGTATCATGAAGGCCAAGCTCAAGGGAGCTGAGACTGGCCACAGTCTGTTAAAGAGGAAGAGCGAGGCGCTTACGAAGTAAGACAATGGAGGCAGTTTGGCCGATTTGAGTACGGCAGCAGCTGACTAGAGCTACCACAGACGATTCCGAGGTCAGCCATCACCATTCCGGCCGCCGTCTCTACTGGACGAACTAACGTCAGCGCAGAGATCACTCGACGAATCGACGAGGCGAAGCGGAAGATGGGACGTGTGATGCAAATCGCCGCATTCTCGCTGGCCGAAGTGACCTATGCAGTTGGCGGTGACATTGGATATCAGGTCCAAGAATCGGCCAAGGCAGCTCGATTTCGGATACGCACCAAGCAGGACAACGTTTCGGGTGTTCTCCTGCCATCATTCGAGAGCTACCTGACAGAGGGCAACAATGACTTTGGACTTACCGGCCTGGGAAAAGGTGGACAGCAAGTTCAGCGATGCAGAGAAACATATGCACGAGCCGTGGAAGCTCTCGTGGAGCTGGCAAGTTTACAAACTGCATTCGTGATATTAGACGAGGTCATCAAGGTGGTCAATCGCAGAGGTTCGCTTTTCAATCCGGTTTCTCCTACTCCAGATCGACTAAATGTATCTAGTGAACGCAATCGAGCACGTCATTATCCCTCGAACGGAAAACACAATCAAATACATCAACTCCGAGCTGGACGAGTTGGACCGTGAAGAATTCTACCGCTTGAAGAAGGTCAGTGAATCGGCGTCAGAATCTCTTGCTCAAGAAACCAGTACTGATACTCTCCGTGTCCATCGCAGGTCGCCAACAAGAAGCAACGAGACAATGCTATCGCCGATGCCGAGATGAAAGCGAAGAGAGAAGCAGCGGAAAAGAACGACACAGGTGCTGAGGCGCAGGATTCAGGCTCCGCAGATATCTTGGCCGGGGAGGAGGATGACGACGTGATTTTCTAGGGTATTGACGGGCTACCCAGTTCAAGATCACGACAGCTTTTTGCTTTGCTTTGCTTCTGCTTTTCTTATTAATGATGGTCCTTTCCGTTTTTTTTTCTGTACTTCTAGAGGACATGCCGACAGAAATCATTTACAACTATAATACAAACGCCCGTGAATTAATGTAGGTATAGTAGTTATTGGCGCTGGTAAGTAACCTTGATCGGTTTGTCTCCCAGCGTCATGCCAGCAGTGTTTTCCTTGGCTGTGATAGCACCCTGCTCATTTTCATATTCAACAAACGCAATACCGCGGCGACCTGGGACCAGTCTGATTTCCCGGAACCCATCGAACCGGCCAAAGATGGCGGTCAGACCCTCGACATCGTACTCGTCGGGTACGTTCTGGACGAAGAGGATCTTGTTCGGCGGCAAGTATTCGTCTGGCACAACGGCCGAAGCGGGAGCACTCGTGGATTTCAAGCCTGAAGGCTTGACGGATTTCGATGGTCGGGCTTCGGGTGCGCCAGCAGCGGCCCTCTTGAGCTGCCTCTGTTCGTCTGCTGCCTCGAGCGCCTTGCGTTTATCTGCAGAAATGTAAGCATGAGAGCGCCACTCGAGCCCATTGAATCTTGGCTTACCCTTCTCCGCTTGCCTGTGCCGTTTGTGAGCTTCTAGGTCTTCGCTGCTGCCGTGCATCTCGACGGTTTTATCGCTCTGCATGCGGGCCATGGCAACCCTCATGGGCTTGCCGAAGAGCTCGAAGCCTTCCACCTCCTCGACGGCATTGTGGGCGGCGCTGGGCTGGTCAAAGACGACGAATGCCTGCCCCTTGGCCTTGAGGTTTCGCTTGGCCACGATATCGACCACATTTCCAAACTCGGAAAAGATGGTCTTGAGCGCCTCCGTGAGAACTTCAGGCTTCACTCGCTCCTCGAGGTTGTGGACGTAGACACTACGAGAATGTCAGCCTGCCGCAAATGTGTGACGCGCGTGTCGCGGTGCAATGACACGTACGTTGATATGGGCATTTCGGACGCCATCCTCCTAGCCTAGTGTAGACGAAGAGTCCATCAATATGGGGAGTCGTTGATTTTGCGTTGAGCAGGCAAAACTTACATGGGGGGAGCGCGCGCAAGAGGTGAAGCTAAGCGTTGCGCTTCCGTAAACCAGCCTAGGCAGTGCTGAGTGCTGAGTGCTACCGCTTTGAGACTAGACGGGGATCAAACTATCTACATAAAAAAATAGAGGATTATGCATATATCTGCTATAAGACCTATTGAGAGCTCTACTGTACAACTTTCGACTTCAATTGAGGAAGTCGAGATTAGAATGTGAGGAATCAAGTTATGGTTTCTATTTGATCATTAGCAGCTCTTTTGTGTCTACGACACTTTGACCATTATGTATGTCAACCGAGTATATTCGTATAAGAAGATGGGTATCTAAGTGTTTATGGGTGTAGCTCTTCGATACAGCACTACCAGATGGGTCCTACCTGTTATTACAGAGTACTCCGTTATGGGAATTCCAGTTCACCAAGGCGCTCGGAGCTCATCTTCCATACATTCTAAGGCGCCAGAGCCCAACCCGCCAATCTACAAACTCCAGCTCACCTTCACTAACCTGGAGCAAGCATGCGAATCCGTTTGACTTCAGGGATATATGGAACCTAGCCAGCCCGAAGAGGACAGCGGCCAAAGGAAATATGAGAGATCATCTTTTTGTGAGGATGATGGCATCCACAAACTTCCTCGTCCTGACACTTGACCAGATGCTAATACTGATAAAGGCATCCAAGATATGAAGGGAGAGCGCATGTCTCCCTCCCTGTTGTGGATGTTGTCATATACTGGCTGAATATCTGACCATGGCCCAATCTCAGCTCAAAGCGGCAAGGCCCTGAGTCGCCCTTGTTCTCTCTTCCCTCTTTTCCAACTGGCATGGATCGTCGGAAGACTGAGGAAGAGAGCTGTCAGAGAGAGAGACATTAACTCTTGGCTCTTCACTTGGCGATTCATGAGATTCTTCGAAGCCAATTTAAAAGCTGCTGTACCGGAGCGTTTCACTTGTCGCGCATTCCTCGTCATCAAGCTATCTCGCCAGATACTCCGGCGCGTGCGGGTCTCCGTTCCGATTGCTTGGACCGGTTTCGTTGTTCGCTTGGCTCTGCCATGTAAGTGAGTCGCGAGCATTCTCGTCGGCTCTATCATCTGGCTAGTTCTAGGTGGTAGACTGCAGATGCATGCTCTGCTGCCTCCAAGGCACAGTGGATCGCTTGGGTCTCCTGTATGGCGACTCATCAACTATGAGCTCCAATGAATTTCACGATCAACGGAAGTTGCGAATGAGTGCGCTTATCTGATGGGCTCATGATCGACGACAATGGCGGCCCTGCGCTGCGGATGCTCTCATCTCCAGCAGATTGTTATGGCCATGCGCGCCATCCCCCCGGTCCCAGACATGTCTTATCTCAAACATTCTCACTCCTTAATACGACTCAGTATTTTGTGTTTGGAGTGGTGTATGGCTTATTTGACAAAGACCATCACGAAACCACGGATCTCAGCCTTCGGGATCGGCACTTCTACCACCAGTACGTTGAGAGATCGGCTCCTAGATCTAAGGCCCTCAGCGTGGTATCGAGCATCCCGTTCTTCCGTATGGCAACGAAAATAGGGCTCCTTCCTAAACAGGCACCCGGTTATAGCGGATTGCTGCCATCTATCTCGGTCGCCGGCTCTCGTCGTGATATCCCAACGGTAGCCAATGATCCTCGTCGATTTATCATGCATCGTCGTTCGGATTCAAAAAGATTATTCCCTTGACGAGCACCGTCGAATGGGATGAGCCCCGGGATAGGCGTGTACCATAACCGATGATGTCCTCATCGATTCTGAATCCTCGTCACCAGGAATCGGCCCTCAGATGTGCAGCCTTGGGCGTGGTGTCTTACATGCCATCTCAGTGATGTTACGTGTGGCTACAAGAGGACCGGGGGGAAGACCCTGTTGCAACTGGCATGTGTATTCCTTGGGATCTTCCATTGATCGTCTGGCTTGTTCGGCGGCATCTCGATTCTAATCAGTCGAAGGTCAATATTCTCCATGTATATGATACTCTAGCTCCCGCTGCTTCGAGAGTCTCCCTGATATGTCTCTCTACGGGCAGCAGAGTTTCTGATCAGACGTCACGGTGAAGATCTAGCCAATTGCTCAACAGGCAATTGTGTGTGGAGTGTACATACAATTATTCTCGTCAGGCAGTGTCCTTGTTTCGAGATGGATTCTCTACAACCTTCCCTGGAACTTGCAGCCTTGTTTGAAAGCTTCTATTCTCTGCCACTATCCGACATCAGCACACGTGGAGAGTTCCAACGTCTCTTACATTCAGATGCTGATAAAGAACGAATCCTGGAGTCAATACCCAACACGCCAAATCCCTCTCATCGCCCACTCGCTTTACTACGTCTATTGCTGAGCGAGCTACCGGGTTCATGGCCGACATTTCCTCTTATCAGATGCTACACAAGGCTATATCATTTGATGCCAGAAGACGCAAAGTCTCGTCGGGACGAGAGCCTAGCACATCTGGTTCGTGATACCTTGGAACTGGTCAAGAAGTCGTACCAATCTTTTGCCTCTTTCCTCGTCTCCGATTCGCAACCGGCTTTGCGATCTTCAACACCAGGGGACTTCATCACCCATAATGGGCTACGGAGGTTTGTTGATACTTTTCACCTTCCAACGAGCAGTATGGCCCGCAAGCCGATTGTCGCAATAGCTCTGCCTAATGGCCCCTTGCTGGCGGCCACTTGCATCGCTGTCACCACCTATTATACGTCTGCGCCAATCAACCCCACTGCCGGTGCTGAGCAATTCCGCGCAGACATTCAGCAAGCTGGTGCTCAGTTCATACTGACTACGAGTGAGGACTGCGAGAGGCTCGGCCTGAGAGACCCGTGGGTTGCCGCAGCAGGGATCGAGGTCTTTGTGATGAGATGGGACAACAGTGACGGGATCGATATCCGCGACCTTGGGGGCTCTGTTCTCCCAGTCCAAAGACAGAAACCTAAGTATAACGGGCCAGATGACTTCGGACTGATACTTTTCACAAGCGGCACTTCTGGCACCAAGAAAGTCGTGCCCCTGACGATACATTCCATCATCGCCGGTATCAGCTTTGTAGTGGACTCGTGGGGGCTGTCCGCATCAGACGTATGCCTCAACATGATGCCTTTATACCATGTGTGAGTTCACAAAGACAAGGCTCTGTATGGAGTATCCTTAGCTGATGATTGTGACAGTGGTGGTTTGGTCAGAAATATCTTTGCTCCCATCTTCTCGGGCGGCTCGACTGTCTGCTGTCCAGCGTTCGATCCCAGTCTGTTCTGGGATGTTGTTCAGGAGGTGCCGGTAACCTGGTACTACGCATCTCCGTCCATGCATTCAGTCATTTTGGCTGCGGCCTCCGAACGCCAGGCCGCTCTGCAGCAGAGCCGCATCAGATTGGCATGCAATGCTGCTGGAGGTCTCTTGCCGTCGCTGGCGTGCCGACTTCGAGACACCTTCAATTGCACTGTTCTTCCAAGCTATGGAATGACCGAGTAAGGAGATACGGAGCTGATTGCTGCTGGTACAGGACGATATACTGACATGTGTACCCAGATGTATGCCGATATCGACGCCCCCCTTGGATTATCAGCTTGACAGAGAGGGCACTTCGGGTGTCAGTACGGGGCCGGGAATCTCCATTCTAGACTGGTCAGACTCACCAGTCGCAATTGGCGACGTGGGTAGGATATGCGTCCGCGGTGAGCCCGTGTTCCCCGGATATCTCAAGCCAGACGGAACCCTGGACAGATCACCATTCAATTCAAACGGCTGGTTTGACACTGGCGACCTTGGCTACATGGACGAAGATGGCTATCTTTACATCACTGGACGGAGCAAGGAAGTGATAAACCGAGGTGGCGAACTCATCTCGCCGTTTGAAGTCGAGAATGCGATTATGCGCTCCTCCATGTCGCCAGAGTCGCCCCTGCATGGGCGTGTCACCCAGGCTCTTGCCTTTTCCGTACCCCATGATGTACTTCAGGAGGTGGTCGCGGTAGTGCTAGTCACACCAGCGAATGCTCCTCGGGTCGATCTGAAGACATTGCAAGCTTCGTTGCGGTCATCGCTCCAGCAGGTCAAGTGGCCAGTTCTCATCACCTACATGGATGATCTGCCGAAGAAGAACAACAAAGTGTTGAGAATCAAATTGGGCCAACGGTGCGGCATTCCGGAACTGACGGACAACACGCCGTACTTGAGCAGGCATTGGCAGGCTATTTGCCCCCTGCCAGACACCGATCTCTCAGTCCCTATCAAGTCATCGCCCTGCACGCTTGACTACAGCAAAATATCAGTCTGCTTGGATGAGGTGTTTCCACTCAGCAGCTTCAGGCACTATTGCAGACAACATCATCTCAGGGGTACCGTGGAAGCTTTCATTGCCCCAGCCGAGGGCAGCACAGGGGCACCGAAACACCAGCTCGATCAATTGAAGACAGAGCTGTCCAAACGGATCCACGGATACATGGTTCCTGAACATATACACCTGCTTCCCGATCCCCTCCCCCTAGATCGTTGTGGCGCTGTCGATAATGATGCATTGGATGCACTCCTTGCAGCCATGGGCGGCGCCTCTTTACAAGAACTTGAGGCATCCATCGAGGGAAGAGTCAGGAAAGTTTTTGGGGAGATTCTCTGCCAGCCTCCAGGGGACATCGCGCTCGACGTCGACTTCTTTGCCCTTGGGGGGGACTCTCTGAAGGCAGGGCGCCTCGTATCCGGCTTACGATCAACTTTCAATACTCAAATCCCCATCAGTCTCGTATTCAACCAAGGGACTGTTTCCGCCATTGCCATCTTCATCGAGAAAACGGCAGACTTTACACCTGTACATTCAGCTCACGAGGAAAAGGTCGGCTGTTCAAAGACCTACAGCTCCACGAATCCTTTGCTTATGCTGGTTCAACTCATCCCTCTCGCCATTATATACCCACTGCGCCGTGCCGTCCAATGGACTGCCTTTATCCTCGTCATGAGTTACGTGCAGAGATGGCCAACAAATCATCACACCGCAGGTCGGCTTCTTAACGTGGCGGTGTCAGTCATGTTTTCTAAATTCATAATCAGAATCGTTTGCCCGATTTTCGGCATCATGGCCAAGTGGCTGATCATTGGCCGTTACCGTGAGGGACTCTATCCCATGTGGGGAGCATACCACACACGCTGGTGGATGGTCCAGAAGATTGTGAGCATTTGCGGGAAAGGATTATTCAACACAAATGACTTCACGAAGCGGCTGTACTTGCGCCTGATGGGAGCCAAGATTGGTAGAGACGTCAAGATCGCTGGGACATCGCTTGGAGAATGGGATCTCCTCGACATCCGAGACGGCGCAACTCTGACGCGCTGTCTCTGTCGTCCCTTCGCTGCGGAAGGCAACACGTCCATGTATCTGGGCCGGATTGTTATTGGAGAGAACTCCTCCATCGGTATATCTTCCGTAATAGCACCCGGATCCGTGGTTCCTCCCAATACCTGCATAGGGCCAAACTCATCCAGCTGGGAGCTTGAGGATGCCGACGAGGAGAACCGAGATCTTTCTCCTAGCGCAGCACCGAAACCGCATCTGCTGCTCACCTGCTTGTTCACTGTCCCACTGGTATTCCTCTCATGGATTCTATCGATGCTGCCCTGGATGGCTGGCCTCGTCGGCATGGTACAGGATATGCCTTCACCAGAAGCTTCATCACTGAGGGACATTCTGGACTGGTTCTCAGAGACTAGAAGAGTGGCATTCCACTCTCTTGCTCTCATATTGCGTTGTCTTGTCGGCCCCTTTATGTTCTTTGCGTTTGCCGTGCTCGTGAAGTTGCTGCTGGATGCCATACTGGGAAAGATGACCTTTGCCTCTGCAAGAGACCGAGGCGCCATCGTCACCTGGCGAGCGGATCTAATGAAGACGCTGCTACCGGTTTCACGCCTGCACGATGTGACCTCGATGTTTGGGCAGCATTATGAAGCAACCTCTATAGCCGTGCGGCTTCTCGGGGGTCGGATTGGCAAGCGAGTCTATTGGCCGGGCACGGGTCCAAGCATTGGTGACTATCATCTCTTGGACATTGGCAACGATGTTGTCTTTGGCTCCCGAGCCCACCTCGTCACCTCGGATGGCACTGGATCTGAGAAGATTACTATTCAAGACCGTGCCATGATCGCAGATCGTGTATGCCTGCTTCCTGGAGTCACTGTCGGCGAGCAAACAACTATGGGTTCTGGCGCCTTGACACGCCGAGGAAGCTCTTACGTGCCTGGCGGCACCTATGTCGGCTCCAAGGGTCGTGATTGTGTCCACCTGTCCGGCGGCGATAGCACAGCCCAAGATGAGAAGAAGCTTGCTCGACACCGCATGCGGCACATGAGCAGCGATGATACTCTCATGAGCTCTAAGGCGGATCTGAAGAAGGGCTCCGTACGAACGCAGATTCAACGCTCAGGTAGCGAAGATACGCTGGCAGAATTACAATCTTCAGAGAAGAAGCCAGGCAATATGCGCGCCAGTACCAGAGAGCTGTTCACGTCTTCTGAAAGCGATACAGATGACAACGGATCAGAAAAGGTTGAGGCGGACCACATGTCCCCATTTGGACGTGCGTTTTATCTGAAGCTTGCGCCTTACCGCGTCCTAGGCCCTTTCACCATCTTCTGCTACTCTTCGTTCATCACTGTCTTCACCTCCTTTTACTGGAATGTGCCTATAGTTGCCTGTGTACAGCTGGTTGACTTGCTCATGAATCGGTTCATCCCCCGGGATTCAGGGTTCGCGTTCAACGTCATGGTTCTTTTCCTAATGTCTTGGGCCGGCATTGCAGCACTCTTCACGATCATGGCCGCCGTGGCGCTTCTCATTGTCGTTGCGAGCAAGTGGATTCTGCTGGGCCGCCGCATGCCTGGTAACTACGACTGGGACAAGTCCTCCTATTGCCAGCGGTGGCAGCTGTTCCTGAGCATCGAGCGGCTTCGACGCCGTTGCTTCCATAGCCAAGGAGTCCTGGGGCTTCTCACGGGGACGCATTGGATTGTGCTCTACTTCCGAGCGCTTGGAGCGGACATTGGTAAAGACTGCGCTCTTTTCGCCAATGGCAGTCCTAGTTTGATGTTCACGGAGCCCGACTTGATTACGCTTGGAGACCGAGTGACCATTGACGATGCCAGTGTCGTGGCTCATATTAACACTCGAGGCAAGTTTGATCTGAACAGGCTGAGCATTGGGGATAGATGTGTGATGCGGTCAGGGAGCAGACTGCTGAGCGGTGCTACGATGAAGAACGACAGCTGTCTCCTGGAGCACACGCTCATTATGGGTGGCGATGTGGTGGAAGAGAACTGGACGATGCAGGGATGGCCTGCGGAGAGATTTACTGGGAAGCGAGCAGAGACGACTCAGTAAGGGGCGAATCGCTGCATAACCGCCCGGCTGGCTCGCATGACCGCCGGCATTTGACAACAGAGCGTCGGAGGTGGTTCGAATATGCCTTTTGTTCACGTGGAACTGCTGTGCGAGCTCTGGATAGGTAGATGGTAATGGATAAACAAAATATTGCTGTGAAAATTCCCCAGCAACATGATCCAGGGTGCCTCTTGGGGCACACACATTGGTCTTTAGATTTGTCATTATTCATCGTCATTATTATTCAATATGTGTACTTTTTCTTAGCCCTGAGAATTCTCAATAACCTCGCTGAGAGACGCCGAAATCAGCCCATGTACTCCTTTACTCGCCTGCACCGCCCTCGCCACAAGTGTCTGGTAATTGTGCGTTCCCGTCGAGGGCAGCTGGCCCCTGAACCAGAGATTCGTGACTTCGTCTCTGTTGGGCAAATATGCCACGCAGCAGGCAGCCAGCACAGACTCATGCTCCAAAGCCACGGGATCGAGCACCATGGACAGTTCGCCGCCATCCTTGTCCGCCACCAGGGCGGCGACTCCTCCCGAGACGGTGTCGACGCAATCAATGCCCGCGTCCGCAATGGCTGCGGAGGCGACGGTGATGCATCCTCCCAGCACGTTCATCGCGTCCCATTCTTCGACGCGCCGCTCCACTGCGTCCTGGCGGGTCGACTCGCCCTCGATGATGGTCACCACCACGTCGACGCCGCTCTTGGGCCAGCGGTCCGCAATCACGGTGCCGCGGAGGGCCGTCTCGAGCAGTGTGCTGAGGTCCTTCTCGCTGGAGTCGCGAAGATAGCCCCTGCGCTGCTTGGTAGCGAAAGGGGCAAACTTGACGTGCGTCGAGAGGACCATGTAAGGAGAGAAGGGTGCAGAGCGTGGGAGAGACCTGGGGCCGTGGACGGTGCAGGCCAGCTTCATGCCAGAGCCATGCTTTCCTTCTCTCGGCTCAATCTCCAGATACGCCGAACCAGACGCTGACGGAGTCACTCCGGTCTTGAGATCTAGTGAAGAAAGAGTCAGTCCTTGTGACGATTCTAACACGATAAGATGAGATTCTCACAGAGTGGCCGGATGGCATCAGGTGCTCGTTGGCGGAGGGAAACGGCGTCTGATTCGGCATCATCGTACACGGGCGGCAAAGTAGAGCCTCCCGGTCCGTTTATTCTTCTCCGGTCTGCCATGATTTATGTGTTATGGCGGCTGCATGTGCTCGCCAGCTTGGAGAACTTTTTCGAGTGAGGCTTCGAGAGGGAATCCTTGAAGCGCTGGGATTGCCAGAAGAGGCATAGCTCGGCTACGTACCGCTCTCGCAGCACAGCGTCCCGAGTCCCGGGCTCACGCTATTCGCATAAGCGGGCGCGAGAATCGCATACTCGCATATCGATACGGCAGCTGTCCCCCTCCACTACAAATTCCTTTTGCGCGCCGAAAATTTTCTTCGCATCGTTGCTTTTCTTCTTCACCCGGCAAGCTCAGCTTCAGCTTCAACACAAGCAGTGGCTGTGGCTGAAGCCTCCCAATGCCGGAGGATGCTGCGGTCAGATGCCACTTGCACGCTGGATTTGACCGCAGCTGCAGTTTGCAAGGTACGACAATCCCGCGCATGCCTCATGGTTCGTCGCTCTTCCACCATCCACCAACCATCTTTATGATGATTTTACACACTTCTGTTCCCGCGAACCCTGAGCGAAGAACTACAACATGCATCACCATCTGAACAAGCCCTTTTCCCACCATTCATGCTATACGCGTGTTGCAACTGGTCAACTAACGCTGTATTGCTTTAGGGTGCCCTACCTGCTGCTGCCATTGCTGCTGGAAACATACATGGAGATGATCTGTACTCTACTAATCTAATATGGTAAGCTTGATTGTCTTTCTATTTCAATTCTCTACACCCCTTCACTGTCGATGATGAAAAACCTTTTTTTCAGTTCTGCTTCTGATCATCCTTGATGACTCCTAAATTACCAAACCAAGATCTCTGATATCGTCACCCATCTTCACTGTCAATGTTTGCACAATAGCACGTTGTGTCCAGTTGCTGACTCTTCTGCTCTACTGTGTAGTTACTTTCAGTTCCTCTAGTTTACAAGCTGCGCCGCGCACAAATCGTTCCTAGACTGGTATGTGAAGAGATTTCTGCTTGCCAAACCTGGCTCGAGGCGTCAAGTGATGAAAACAAGTCTATCCATTCAACGATCTCGTCTAAGCCAAGCCGCCCTTCGTTTCCTGGTACTTGTTCACGCATACTACCTGGCGATGGAGTTTTCTTCTGATGTCATGCGGCTCTCGTTGTTTTGCCTGTGGGGAGCTCGTTTTGGGTTCTTTGCAGGTGAGGCCGGCTGGACGAATGAGTAAACCGGCTTTCTGATGTGCTCTCGTCGACGCCTTTTTGGTGTACATTGCTGGAAGCTTGAAAGCAATGCTAACACCTGGCAAAGTTTTCATAGGCCTTTTTGGTGGGATGTGTCGCGCAGCTTGTCCGCTCGTCGAAGATTGAAGGGTAAGTCGTAGATATTCCTCGTAAATCTGTAGGGGACGTGAAGGTTGGAGCCTGTGTCTCGTTGCCATGAATTGCGTTTCCAGGGCATCCGAACAGCGGTTGAAGAGACAATCTCAGCAAGAAGAAAATAGAAGAGAAAAGAAATATATATTATTGACCTGACACATTCGTTCCTTGTTCACCTTGAGATCCATTAGTGAGAAGATGATCGCTTCCTTTGCTTTGCGTACCTTGAATGAGATGCAGAAGACGCACTTTGGTGCAGGTGGGCTTATGGGCGAGTTCCCGTAGGCTTTAAGCAGGGCGCCTCTAATGGACCCTTTCCAAGATTCACTTGCGTTAAGGCACCTCACACTAACACTCAACTTCATTCAACTGCATCGTCACCCAAGCCACCATTTCAGATCCAACGTACGGATTCATCGGTGACTTTTCATTACTCTGCTTTGGCTCAACCATCCATCAGCTTCATTCAGCATGCACGAAACTCTTCTCGGCGATGCGAATCGCGAAAGGCTGCATGCGATCCAACCTCGTACGTCTAGCCTGCTCATGCCCTTCCAGTCCATCTATCCGTTTACCCTCCCGCTTTGCCCAGCTAACAGATTCCCTTTTCCAGAACCTGCACAGGCCAAGGATTTCAATCTACAAGATGCCTCGTCCAGATTATGTGATGCAGTTGCTCCCGAGGTAACCGTCTCCCAACCTCCCCTACCTGGTCAACCCTCCTCATTCTCACAATGAGCTGTTTCCCGTTGCACAGGCACTTCGTGATATCGGCATAGAGCTATTCCGCCATCTCGACGCTCTGTTGGCCAGCCGTGCAAATAAAGATGAAGAGAACCCGCCCAGCGAGCCTGCGCAGGCCTCTTCCTCAATTTCAGCTGAACAGCTTTCCTACGCCCGAAGCCTCATTGTCCCCGTGGCCGAAAAGCTACTCAACCTCTCCAAGGATGGCATGAACAACGACGCACCAGGTAAACACAAACAGCACCACATGATAAACAGATCGGAAACTTCAATGCTAAGAACAAAACCCCCATCTAGCCGTCGACTACACCACTCGCTCCCTAGCAGCCGAGGTCGGCCTCGCCCTCCTCACCCTCATCTCTCTCCTCCCCACCCCATCATCACCCCCCCTCCCCATCGACGACGCAGCCCTGATCCACGTCGTCACATACACCGACGATAAAGACCCCTGGACAACCACACAATCCTCCCGTCTCGCAATTCGCCTGCTGGAAGCAAGCCTCACTGATGACGACAGACGGGATACCTTCATCATTCAGTCCCTCCTCAACGACACCCTCCGTCCCCAGTTCGCCAAATCCTCCTCCACCAGGTTAACTCCCTCAGGCCGGCCTCTGCAAGTCCCTCACCAGCCTGGAAGCAGCAGACAGCCCGGCACACAGCTCGACTCCCTCTCCCAAGAGCACGAAAAGCTCCATGCCGCATCAAGCTTCAAATGGGCCGTCACATCATGCAGTGTAAGCTACATTCAGAATCTTAAAACAACACAACAAGCATGCTAACTCATACCAGCGAACCGCAACAGGCCGCCACTGGCCTCTATTTCTCCCCATTCTCCTCTCCCTAGCTGAGGACATCAACACAGCAGTGAGGCTCAAAGGCCTCAGTATTCTTCTCCTCTTCCTCGACAAATGCCCTCCCAAAACAATACTCTCCGCCGGCGTCGACAATGTCATTCAGGACGCCGTCTTCCCCACACTGCTTTTCCTGCCCGACACAACACCCGAGAGCGAATCCTTACAGCTCTTGTATCCTGCATACCAGGTCCTCCTTCGTGTAGCCCAGCTGGATCCAGACCCAAAGAGCGTACGAAGGCGGCGGTTCCTCGACAAGCTCCTGCGAGACGGCGTCTTCACGGGCCACTTTCACGCCTCACAGCATGTTCGCATTGTTCAAGTTCTCATGAACGTCATAAAGGATATAGTCTCCTGCCTGGGCCTCTTCTCTGCAAAGCACCTTCAGGTAAAAAAGCACCGTCACGTTGATACATCTCACACAACTGCATTCAGTGTGCTAACCAAGAATTCCTCGCGCAGAACCTCCTCCGCTTGTTCTCGACTACGCTATCAGACCCCTTCGTCACGGAATACCCGCCGCTCGTCTGTGCAACTGCCGAAGCGCTGAATACGACCCTGATCAACTGCTGGCCGAGATTTACTTCTCCCGGTTACATCGATCAAGTGCTTCACACAATTTCACTATGCTGGCTCAACCTCAAATCCTCGCAGCTACCGACGCAAGACAGAGACCAAATCTCGGCGCATCTTGTTCGTACATCGGCAATCTTACAATCTCTCTGGAGCCGACAAGGCTGCTCTGGCCCCCCTGCCCAACTAGCCGCTGTCTTGCAGAAGGAGCCTCGACTCGCAGAGTTACTTCCCAACGCCCTCAAATAGCAAGTCTATCTATCCCGGATCATCATCGTCATTATACCTGCGACGAGGGCCGCAGAGTTTGTTCAGTCCAGCGGCTGCTGCTTGAAGAAGGATTTGCCTCGCAGCCACTTGCCATAGGCCTTGTACCTCTTCTTGGGCGCGTCCTCTTCGGTGACAGTCAAGGGGTTCTCTCCTATCTTTACCAGCTCCGAGTAGACGTCTGCGTCCTCGTCGACTCCCGTCACCATGAAGCCCTGATCCAGCCATGCGCCGTCAACATAGTCCTTGTACTCGGATGAGTCGACGTCCACCGGGGTATCGCTGGACACGACGAGCGGGAGGTTCTGCGGATGGCGAATGTACCGCTCATAGTCGTCCGCTTCGTGGTCTTTGACGAAGGGATTCAGCGCGTCATGCACCGCCTTGGTAAACGTCCACTGCGTTCCCTTGGACTTTTCCAGATCCGACGGCTTCTCCCTCAATGTGTCCGCCGACAGAGAGGCTTTCGCAGGCGATATCGCCCCGTGGCCGCTGTAGATGCCCCAGGCCTCCCCGTTGTGCGATCCGCGCTGCCTCGGCCGCAGCCAGATGTTCCGAGACGCGTCCCGCCCAGTCTTATCGGAATAAATCGACGAGGCGTTATCTCCCGTATCCGAAAAGGCTGCCTGTTGCCGGTAGGCCTGCGTCGAGACCAGCGAATCGGTCGGCGATGTCGGCTCCTTCTTCACTTTTCTCTTTTCAGGATCGACGTCGCCGTCGGTTCGGACTCGGAAAGGGCTGAGATCATATCTACCATCCTGAGTTGCCTTCAAAGGTATGTATTTGATAGTGGAGTTCATCTTGTACGCAAACATCTTGGGGAAGGACGACAGAGTCGCCGGTCGATAGTACTCTAGCCAGTAGTCATCAAAGGATTCCGTATTCTTACAATGCTTGAGGGCCTTTGGCGCCACAAACGGAGGGATCTTCCTCTCCTCGAGGTGCGCCGGTGTGTACCAGTTGATGTAATTCGGCCTTCCCTTTTCCGTCCACTCCTTGGGGTTGGCGTGGTGAAGGTAATAGTCCGTCGGCAGATCCCAGAGCATGGGCTGGCCCTGCGTGAAGATGTAGTTGCCGAGGAAGAGGTTGTATGCCTCCTGTCTCTGGCTGTCCAGGAAGGAGTTGTTGTAGTATCGCTTGAAGCTCTCAATCATATCGCGGGAGTGGCTGGTCCACTGGTTGATCTTTCGATACGTCTCCATGGTGTTGACGAGCTGCGAACCGCCATACTGGACCGCAATGGTATCTCCGTGGTCATGCCACATGTGCGTGAAGAGGTTGACGGCGTCGGTATCATACTCGACAGAGGTGCTCTCGAGAATGCCGAGGGCGTGAAGCTGATGACCCAACGCGCGCTTGCCGATGACGAACTGCGCGGCATTGGTGCGGTCCAAGCAGTCGATGCAGTTCGTACGGGCAACGCCGTTCTGGGCTGACATGGGGCTTGTGATGCCATCGCCGTTCCGGAAGAAGCCAGTCGTGTTCAGGACAGACTCGGCAATCGTTTCCAGATTGCCAATGACATCGCCGCCGCGGATCTTGGATGCACGGCTCATGTCCCAAGCCTTGTGGATGATTTTCTTGTCGGCTGGTAGGAACTGGTTCAGATAGTCTATGGCGTGAGTGTACTCTGCTAGAAGCTTCGATTCCCTCGGCTGCCTTTCCTTCGATTTGACGAGGTTGAGGACATAGATGGGAGCGCCGTAGCGCTCAAACAGGTTGTCGAAGTGAAGAGCGGCGGCGCTGTAGAACGGATCAACCAGATTAAGCTCGATAGGCGGCTTGGGAGTCACGCCGGTGCTGTCCTGGGTCCAGTAGAGGGGGATACTTCCGCGGTGCTGTACATAGGAGGTGTACTGGGGACTGCAGTACGGCCTGGGGCCGGGGGCATGGAAGGACGTCGTGAGAGATTCGGCAACGATTTGCTCCGTTTCCACATCGTTGGCGACGTATCCCTGATAATGAATGAGAAGGTGAAGATGAAGGAGGCATTGGAGAAGTGGCTGCAACATGGACTTACCAGGTCATTTGCACCTCGTTTCAGGAAACGAGCACCTGCGAAATACCGTGACCGCCTGGCGATGACAGTGATGTGCGCTGTGCGGCCATATATTGAGAGTGCTTCATCATGCAAGTCAGCAACAGCTCATGGGCAACGAAGAGTGAGCACTCGTGAGCATGAAAAGACGTTACCTGCTTGGTCAATGTATCCGTGGATGATGGGCCGACACCAGTCATACGGGTCTTGGAGGACATTGACGGCGGGCTGCAACAGGTAGCTATTCCACACAAACATCTCGTTGAGGTCTTCGTTCGGCCAGGGAATAGTCCCATTCGCCAGGGACGTCCTCTCTCGTGTGATATTGTGCTGGAGTGTCCGAGTGATATCATACGAGTAGCTGTAGTAGAACGACTTGGTCAGGTCCAGCGTGTTGAGGATGGTCAAAAAGCGCTGCTCCTCGGGCTTGTTGCGAACATCGACCTTGGAGCGGCCCGGCGTCAGCGGCACCAGCTCCGTGCCCTCGAGCTGATGGATGTAGTGACCCCCGATCATGGCAACGGTGCTCTTCTTGGTGATGAGCAGCATGTAGTAGGGGCCGGTGAACTTGATGAAGCCCAGCAGCCCCCAGGTGGTGCAGCGCAGCTTGATGCCGCCAGACGCCCGGTTGCCGTCGTCGATGGTGTCGAGCAGCTGGTTCACCTCCCTGAGGCTGTAGACGATCTTGTCGTCTGTGATGTTGAGCTCGGCGCCCTCCGTGGTCCGGTCAATCTTGAGGATGCGGTACCGGCGCTCGCTGACGTCGACGCCCACCATGTAGTAGCGGCTGACGGTCTCGTAGAGGGTGAACTTGTGCATCTTGTAGAAGGACCGCCCGTCGTCCTGGCCGCTCTCCACGTCGCCGTCGTCGTCCTCGGCCGCCGGGTTGGCGGCTCCCGCCGAGTCTGGGCTGGACATGCGGGCGAAGGGCGTCGCTACGGCGGGCTCATCGTTGTCTTCCCCCGGCTCCCGGGCAGTGGGCGAGGCGATGCTGGGCGCTTCGATGCTCTGCTGCAGCACCGAGGCCGGGATGCTGGCGTCTGAGGGCGGAGGCTGCGACTGTGCCTGTGACGGGTTGCCGCTGGAGCCCGGCCCGGAGTCCTGCTGGTCCATGGGCGCTGGATACGACGCACAGGCAGCTCAGGGCAATCAGATCGTTATACGGAGTACAAGCATATGCATATACGACGCTCCAGTCCAGTGAGGAGGGTTGTCTGACGTTGCCGTGCTACTGTGTCTACCAGTACGAGTAGGAGCCTAACGGTGGTCGCCACAGGCCTGACGATGGGCTGGTGGCAGTGACATGTGACTGTTGGAGGGTGACTTGGAGGAACCTGGAAGCATTGGAATGGAGACGAGTTGAGCATCAGAATCCGTGGGGTTGAGATGTCGTTGCGGGAACTTGGAGGCTGGTGGTGGTCCATGGTACTACTACTGGAGGTTGACGGCTTGACATGTTAGCAGGTCCGTTGCACCATCCCAACTCTGGGCTAGTCGCTGCAAGTCCTTGGGTTTCTATCCGCAGCGTGAGAAGCTTGTTTTTCGTCTGTAGATAGAGCTATCGTGTGTGATTGTTCTGGTGCTAATGACAACGACTCTTCATGCTACTTTGTGCTGGGCTGGGTAATTATTGAATGCTGTTATAGTATCCAACACGAGCTTACGCGTAGGTTCTTACTGGGTTTATTCATACCAAACGACATTCACTGCGTCAACCGTCATGCCATCATACCTTACCCAAGGTGAACCCTGTAGACGGATGGAGTCTCCCACTAGGATAGGTAGTACTGCACTATAAATCCTCCCAGTACCGTCCGTGCTGACGCCACAGAGGGCCCGATACCTATAGCGCTGCTAGTCCGGGGGCCGAATCTCCCCGTCACCGAGGTATCGGCACCAATCTACAGTTATCTGCTCAGGTACTGCAGCCACCAACCAACGAGTGCCCCAGCCTGTAGACACCCCGACTGCAGTGCAGTGCTAAATAACCCCAACCCATGCAAAGCCAGGGCACTCACTCAGCCTTCCCTTGAACCTGATTTATGCAGCTTCACACGCCTCTGCCAGAGGCTTTCCAGCAGCAAGCATTCTTCCCCAAACTACCTTTACCAGCCGCATCTCTTCAACGGCTGCGCCGCTCCAGTCATCCTGCTCACTCATCCTCCAACCACCAACAGCCTCCTTCCCGAGCATCGCCCCGTCAGAATCGCTTCCCTAGGCGCGCGGCCATCGCCTGACTGGCCTCGGTCATGCAGGATGGCCTTGGAATAGTGCCGCCTCTGGCAGCGACACAGCAAGCCGCCGGCTTCGACCCGACGACGACGAATGCCTGGTATAACCTGACGGCCCTTGCCCGCGCTGTCAACGTGACGCGGTACGCGCCTCTGTTCGAGGACGTCGTCATGGCCGGTCCGCGCATCGTCATGAAGCTCGGCTCGCTCATGACGGCACCCAACTCCCTCGCCCTCTCGGCCCAAGACGTCGTTGCCTCTGCGACCGAGCCCGACGCCGAGATCCTCCGCCCTCTCGCCACCGACTCGAGCCTCTACAGCAACATCATGAACGTGGCCTCGCCCTCCGGCTCCCAGGGCGGCGGCTCAGCGCCCCAGACGGCGTTCCTGTCTCTGGACGGAGTTCGGGGTCTGGGCAGCGTCTTCGGCTATGCCACCAGCAAATGGGCGCTCTCGTGCCTTGCCATGGCCGTCATCCTCAACCGCACTCACATCTTTGCGGCCACGCGGCGGAGGCTGCGGCTGCGTTGGCAGGTTAGACTCGTGCTGCGCATCGTCCCTGTTGTCCTGCTGGTCTTGCAGGCCCGAACCCTCCTGCAGTCTATCCAATGCCAGACCTCGCCCGATTTTGCGCTGCTGCGCTGGGGCGACGCCAACAAGAGCTCCGATCTCATGTTTTCGCACTCGAACCCTTTTCTCAACACCATGAGCTCGACGCTGCTCTTCGGCGCTACGGACGAGCAATCGTGCGTTGCTGCGCAGATGGTGCCGTCACCAGACCCCGACGCTCCCCGAGAGCTTCGTGGCTCCCTTTCTCGACTGTGGCCCCAGTTTGGCACTTACTGCCTCAGCCAATTTCTTGAGACCATCTCTTGCGCGGTCCAGGGACGTCCCGTGGCTGCCGAGACAGGCATGACTCTGTTTGAACAGTCCCTTGCCTTTGCCGAGGCCGATGCTGCTGTTAATAGCCAGCTTGGATGGGGCGCTTTTTCTAAGTACCAAAGCCCGATTCCGGCGTCACTCAGCCAAGGAGGCACTGTTGTCATGACGCGCGCGGCGATTCTCCGACGTGTCAACACATCGCCCGAAGTCCTGTGGATCGCCTTTCTGTCATCCATGACACACATCACGAGCCATGTCTTGGGTATCTTCGATCTCCAAGCCAAATATCGGCTTGTCAACACGGCATTCTGGGGGCTTTGCTTCATGGGCAGTCTTGTATGGAGTTTCGTAACCTTTGAGGCGGAGAACCCTGCCACTCAAGGATTCTTCAGATTCCCCACGGTTTGCATCATTGGCTTCATTCCCCACGTCTTGATCCTCATTGGCATCATCATGTGTCTGTTCGTGTACGGCCTCGCCTTGCTGCTCACGGCTGTGATGCCGCCTGCTAGCCAGGAGAACTCGAGGATGACCTTTCGCCAACGCCTGCTCCACGCGCATGAGAACATGCAAGCCAATGTTTCCTTATCAGAACTTCGGATCACGCGAGAAATGGATTTCTACACTGCCCTGCTGAGGACGGGATTCGCGGCCATCACCATGGCCAGCGAGGCCGTCTATCTGAATGAAGACCGCGGCGTCAGTCTGAAGCGCCAGACCTGGCTTGAAGAAGCCCGTTACCGAGAGGCAGAGGAGCTGCGGAGGCAGTGGATCAGCATGGGCCTTTCTGACCCTCGCTATGATCAGATAGGCACTGTTGGTCTCATACCTGTCAAGGACGGACCTCTCTTACCCCCTAATGGCTACAGCCGAGAGCGGGCTGCGCAAAAGGTTCCTCGCGGTCGTGGTGATAAAGTCATCCGAGTGGGCATTGGCGCTTCCGAAAGGAGTTCGCGATGGCTTCTAGCTGTGGAGTTCCTCATTGCCATCAACAAGCTGCTGGGAAGAGTGTTTGCCCTGTCCGTCTTGTGGATCCTTGGTGTCCTTCGCCTTCAAGCTCGCCCTGCATGGCTGCTGTGGCTGGCGAGCCGCACCAAGGCGACCGGAAATGGCGAGGCGTCAGGGCAAAGGAGCCGCTCTGGTGGCAGCAGGGACGCAGCGGCAAAGCCTACAGATGGAGACGCCTCTCTTAAGATGGACGCTCTCGACATCGAGGCCGAATTCAGACGAGTCGATACGAGCCAAGACGAAGAAGTCCTCGACGGAGACCTGTACAAGTACTGGCTCAAAGGGGGGTGGTGGGGTTCCAACGACATGAGCGGCACGTATCAGCCAAGCCATGACGAGGACGACTGGGACAACACGAGTGTCATCACCACGACCACCAACGGGGGCGACACGGAATCTGAAGCCGGCGACGGCTACTCATCAGACGAGGGCAGCGGACAGAGGACACCAACCCAGCGCTCGCCGCAGCCGGGACGTGAGAGCACTCCGTTCCTTGATAGCCCACTGGCCATGAGCGATCTTGCCCGTCTCCTGCACCCCACCAGTCTGGAAGAGCGGCAAGACGCTGAAAGACTGGCAGCCCACCTCCAGAGCGATCGCATCCTGACCCGATCCGGCTTCAGACGGATGGAGCAGCTGCAGCGAACCCGAATCCTGACAGTGCAGAGCCCCAAGGGAAAGCAGCTGAACAAGCTTGGCCCTCAGGGCCGCCTGACGAAGCTCAGCCCTGAGGAGGAAGAGCATCTTCTAGAGCAGCTGATCTGGACGAAGCGTCAGGCCACTCCGACCAATGACGACCAGCAAGTTGCCGGCGGGAGCGAAAGCCCGTCGTCCCCTGCTGAGGGCGAGAGCCCTCCGTGCGTGGTCTGTCAGTGCTCGCCTCGGACCGTCATCGTGTGGCCGTGCCGCTGCCTGAGCTTGTGCGACGACTGCCGCGTCTCGTTGGCTATGAACAACTTTGACAAGTGCGTCTGTTGCCGTCGGGATGTCATGAGCTTCAGCAGGATCTATGTTCCTTAGATGCTCCAGATCAGCGGTGTTTTTCACGACATGACCGAAGGGCTCGATTGCGTGACTGCTTATAGCAAGCAGAGTCGCTGTCGTCTTTGTAACCCACTTCTCTCTCTCACTTTTCTTCTACATGCGATTCACCTTTCTTTTTTCCACAAGTTTACTTTTTTCATGACGCACATATTTTGGAGTTGGGGATCAGGAAGGCAGCTTTGATTATTTTCATCTCTGACTTGGGAGCTTGCTTTTGCTCTTGAATTTCTCCCATCTTTAGACTGACGATGATGTCGGTATATATATATATATAGTAGCCTCTTTCTACTCTCGTACTTTGAATGACGATAGGGTTATCATCATGTTCATATATACTCTCAATTGGATCCTACATGCCGGCCCACTCTATGCTGAAACTTCTCACAGCAGGGAGGGCCGCATCTGGCCTTGTGGTGGTGGTGGTGGAGGACGGCTCACGACCGCCTATGAGAAAGGCCTTCTTTACAGCTGTCGCCAGTCTGCCGCCGCCTACGATGTCAAGGATGGGTATCTCTTCCTCCCAGCCATACTCGTTCGCCATGAAGTGAGCATGGAAACGCAGGGGATCACCGGGGTAGACGCTGTAGCGGGCCCCGAACCGCAGGCCGGGGGTCATGTAGTATCCGTTGCCCAGCATGAACTGGCACAGCGACCCTTTCTCCGAGTCACGGGGCACCACAGGCAACGCGTGAGCGTCTGGGGAGACATAGTCGACGCTGGAAGTCGGCGTGACGCCCAACGAAGTCACTTGGCTATTGCGAGAGTAGAGGCTGCTGCTGCTGCTGCTGCCATCCGACTTCCCGGAAGAATCACGCAGCTTCTTCTTCTCGGCCTTGGTAGCCGCTATGGAAGCCTTCTGGGCAGTCATCTCGGCAAAGACCTTGTGCGCGGCCAGCTTCCGCGACCGCAGCGAGCCAATGTACGCCCTCCGCTCGTCGGGCCCCAGCGACAGCAGCGCGGACCGGTGCGCGGCCACGTCATCTACGACGTACGCGACGCCCGCGGCGAGCAGCGCGTCCACCTCCTCGGGCCGCAGCTCGATGGGCAGGCCCAGGAAGATGTTCTGCGTCGGCTGCTGCGGCGTGGTGCCCACGAGCGTGCCGTTGGTGTTTGCCCTGCGGCGGAGCGCGCTCACGGCATCCGGGTCGAAGACGAGGTACCGCCCCGAGATGTTGGCGATGCGGATGAGCTGGGGGGGTTGTTCCATTGTGTGGCTGCTATGATCCTGCAAGACGCGATTTGGTCATTAGTCCCATTGTCTGCAAGAGGTTGAAATGAAACAGAAGTATTTGCATGTGTTCAAGAGGGTAGAAAGTCATAAGTCGTCTTCGTAAAATTTGATTTTGTCATCAGTGTTCAGTGGATTGACAGATTTTCAATAGCATAATCATGTAGAGAAACCCCCAAGAACTGTTGTTGATATGGAAAGCAGAAATTTGCAGCGCTCAATTGAATTGCTTACCTTGCATCTTTGTGTGTCTCTTCCTCAGCCTCTTCAGCATTGGGAGTAAGAAGACATGGAGAGGAAGAGATGGAGAGGGAGGTGTAGGAAAGGAAAGAAAGATTTTTGGTAGTCTTATATGAAAATATCGAGCTATTGTGGTGGGGAAGCTCGAAGCCTCGGTAGAGACATAAGGCCCCACTCACGGTTCGGGTGCTGAAACTGCGGTCGTTGAACGGCGTGAGAATATCGTCTAGATGCATACCTTGAAAGGGCTGGTGTAAGAGGCCATGAAGCCCCGAGCTTTCATGCAACACACACTGACTGAATGAGGAAAAAAGAGGGAAAAGAAGTAACCAAGCTAAAAGTCCAGCTTTGGCTTATTCTCATTCGATGGCGCACCCGAAGGCCCGTCTTCATCCAGCAGAGGCGGCAGACTATACGGCGCGATGACCAGCCCGCTCGAAGCGCTCAGCTTAAACGACATGTCCTCCTTCACCCAGCTTCCCTCCAATCCTCCTCCCTTTTCATGGAAGATGGGCAGCGAATGTATCCTAAAGAGCCCCTGCGCCTTGGTATCGTTGGCCGAGTTCCGCTCAGGGGGGTGCTGAGGCTGCTGCTGAAGCGGTATCAGCTCCAGCACGCCATCACAGATGAGCTCCGCCCGTCGAATCAGCCCCGTTGACCGGGGATATAGAGAGGTAGGCAGCGTCATCATGGCAACGACCCTCGAGGGGTCCTGCCGCAACAAAGCTCGGATCTGGTGTAAGAATTGCAACACCTCTTGCGGGCGAGAAGCTGAAGGCGGATAAATCGTTGGAGAGAGTAAGCTGGGAATGACGATCCTGTGAATGCTGGTGGGAGGCGAGCTCTTGATCTTGGTGGTGACATCGCTGATAAAGCGCCGGAATATCGACTGGCTTGACTCCATGCCGGTGCCCCGTGTGGTGTGAAACTGCCCCTGGGCGACGCTGTCGTCCAACCTCGCTGAGAGATCAAAGCTGTGACAGAAAGGGGCCATCCCTTCGGATGAGTCTGTTATTGAGGGACCTTTGCACTCATTATCAGTACATGGTCCGTAGATGAATGCATGAGCATGCTTACCTCGTGAGGGTGCCGCTCTACTGCCCAGCGTCTCATATCGCCAGGCAATCTTCATCTTGCTGTCCGACGAACCGGAGCTCTTGCTGCTCTCCTTGGACCGGCCCTCCGCAGCCAGCCCTGGAAGCTCACGCCGCCAATGATCTCCAAACCCCAGCACATGTACAGAATGGCCCTGGATCAGCCCTTCAGCGGCAAAGTAGCGCAGCAAGATCCCTCCAAAGTCGGTCGTTCCAGACTCCTCAAGGAGAAGGCTCGTCCCCACGGGCAGTCCAGCATGGCCCGCGAGCAGCTGATCCAGGGAGGACGTTCCCGTGGAGGTGGTGAGTCGTCCGTCATGGGGCGAAGGCCGAGTCCCCGGGACTGAAACTTTCTTCTGCTGTAATTCTGGTGCGGCACCGGAGACACCAATCACTGTATTCCGCTTCCGAAAAGACATTGCTGGATATTTGTTGGAGTCTGGCTCCTGAGGGGTCGTCTTTATGTTGCTGTTCAAGGCGCAACGTCGGATACACTCCAGTAGGGTTCGTATCCAGTCTGAATTCTCATTCAAAAATGGAATCAAAGGTATATGAACAAGGAATATTTAATTTCATAAACAAGGTAGCCCATGATCAGCGCTTTTCCTTCACTCCATGACGCATCTTGGCATCGTCCTGCAAAAACCATACACACAAAATCCTTATCTTATCAAGCCTTAATTGCCCCGATTCAGCACTATTGCCCAGCACCCAAAATCTTGCATATTATCCCTATATCCGACACAGCCGCAGCCCATCAGCACCCCTCCAGCTAGAATAAATTTCCACGGCGAACATCAGACAAACCTCCCAAACGCCATACCAAACCGGATCCCTCCAACCCATCACCGGACGCCAATCCCGCCCTCCAAACCTCCAGATAACCAATTCACCTAAATAGCCAAATACTCAAACTCGAATCCCTCAACATGTCCGGCGGCGCAGGCGGCGACGCCACCCTCTTCGAGGAGAGCTTCACCGTGACCGACTACGACCAGTCAAAGTACGACCGCGTCGCCCGCATATCCTGCACCTCGAGCGACTCCCAGACCGTCATGACGCTCGACATCAACATCGAGCTCTTCCCCTGCTCCGTCTCCGACACCCTCCACGTCGTCCTCACCACCACCCTCTCCCCCGACGGCACCAAGGAGGACGACAAGGGCTGGCGCGACGTCGGCAAGGCCGGTGATGCGCCGGCCACGCTCGCCGACCTGTACGATTATGTGTGCTATGGCAAGATTTACAAATTTGAGGAGACGTTTGACGGCAACACAATGTATGTGCAAGCCCTTCCCAAGAGTAAGATTTGAGAATACAGGCTGGCTGACTCTTTTTGTTCTTCTGTAGAAACGCCTACGTCTCATTCGGCGGATTGCTCATGGCTCTGCAGGGTCCGGTTAAGAAGCTGACCCCTCTACGAGTCGACAATGTCTATCTGTTGGTCAAGCGGTAAAGAGCGGTATCCTCTTCATCAAACTACAAAAATCGGGCGAACGGGGACATTTAATCACATCAAACATTTCATTTACGAGCTCAAATAGAGGGAACCTGAAAATCGGCGTTTCATTGGGAGAGAATCTAATAAGAGGTCAAGAAGAGGGAGAGATGTATCATCATCGCCGCCATACGTCTTCATGCCATATAAAAGACAGGAGTAAGGGAAGAAAATCAAGGGATATCAATCAACAGTCAGCCTATGTTGCTTTAGCCGCCTGCTTGGCCACTGAGCCAGGCCAATCCTTCTGATGCGGGCCGGGAAAGGGAAGCTCTCGGTGCATTCTTGCCTGGATGGCAGCCAATTCAGGCTCGTTGGCCTCGGTCAGGATGCCCTGGCGGATGAAGAAGTTGATCATGACCAGTGCGCAATTGGGCTTGAATTTCCCGGCCCGCAAGTCCCTCTTGATCTCGTCCACGTCGCACAGCCGAAACTCTTCGACCTCGCCATCTTTTGGAAGGGGCACGACGTCGGCAGGTAGCTCGAGATCATAGACCCATTGGCACTCGGGGTAAATGTAGCCATCCTCTCCAACGTGCTTCGCCTCGGTGATGTATATGTAGGTGACATTACCAACCCATTCAGCACTGCCGCGGACCAGAGCATCGGGGAGGCTCGCCTCTTCGTCTGCCTCTCGGATGATGCACTCAAAGGGGTCCTCGCCCGTCATCAGACCGCCAGCCACGGTGTTGTCCAGCATGCCGGGGAAGGTTGACTTGTCGGCTGCTCGCTTTGGCACCCAGACTTTGATGCCGTAGGGGGCGGTTGGATGCTGGACGTAGGCAACCATGTGCACGCCATACCGTGCAGTGCCAAAGAGGCCCATGGCAGCCCTCTCCACGCTGAAGATGAGCCCCCCCTTTCGATCATACACCGGCCAAAGCTCGTTGCGCCAGCCCTTGAGTGACTTGAAGATGCCCTTCTCACGCCAATAGCCAGTCAGCGCGGTGACGGCACGGGTTCGCTCTTCTTCCGTCTTTGGTGTATAGAACAGCATGACGGTCCGGTCGGATGTGTTTAGGCGCATGTCGCCCCGTATGTCTTGCGGCGTTCTGGACAGCTCATCGATGACCCAGTCCCGGACGTAGCCGATGGCATATTGGCCGTCTTCATCTTCCCACAGTAGCTTGAACAAGCCGTCACGCAGGGCCTTGGCCTCGACCGTCTGATCGTCATCGTATGGAAACCTGCACGGGTACTTCTATCAGCGACTACCTAGCCCAGTTGTGGTGAGAGTCTCATCACTGGATGAGATAGGGGGCTGCTTTCATGGCGTTTGGCAAAAAAGATGGCATCATCGGGTACGCACTGGTCCGTCTCTGCAATCAGCTCAAGATAACTCTTCGACATGATGCTCCAGAATGTTTGCTATCTGTGTAAAGTGGCTGTTAGACAGTTCCATAAACACTGGACGGACTTGTGGTGACTGGAGCATGACGGGATCTTTGTAGATATTTTATTTCTACCTGTGTACCCATATCCGCAAGAAGAAGTCTAAGCCTCCAGCAAAGCCATCACGCGATCAAAGTATCACACCATCCGGCCTTAGGCAGAACAGAAGGACAGGCTCTTCATCCTCATCTCCGTGGGTGTAACGGAATAAGAGAAGCCTCAAGGCTCACAGGCAGGCAACCGACCAACAAACTCAAGAAGACTTAACGGATGTACTCACGACGTGGAGAAGCCCGGGAATTCAAAACCAACACAAAATTAAACCTAGAAATCCAGCCTTCTCATATCATTGGTGCACTCTTGTGTGAAAAGTAGAAGAACAGGGAAAAGGAAGAATTAATGCCTCGGACGTGTTGGTTGGTTGACCGGGGCTCTTTGACGAGGCAGTCGCGGAGCACATACAAGAGTACCCCTACCTACCTTCCTGGCCCGAAAAGCACTGGAGCTTGCTCTTTTTTTTTTTTTTTTCTTTGTCTTTTCCTTTTTTTTTCTCCCTTCGACTAACTGTGTTGGGTAACAATTGCTGGCCATATTCTTGCCGATCAATCTTGTTGCAACTCAATTCTTGACATTTGCTTCGAGCTCGTTCCATCATCCATATAATCTTCTTCCCATATCTTTTGAACTCTAGATCATTCGCCTACGAATCTCCTCTACCGCCGCGGCCAATTACAAAAAGTACCTTAGTCTCAACGAGCAGAACAGACAAGGGGAGCAAGCCACCATTTCCGATCCCAGAATCCGCCCGACTCGAGCTTCCCACCCCAACCAACAAATCCACCGACGTCACCAAGCATCAAACCACCATCACGAGCCTCAACCACACGCAAAACACACAACCAAACAACCAAAAAAAAAAAAAACATTACAACACCGAGAACCGAACCATGTCAACCCCCCTCTTCGGCATCGTCCCCGCCGGCCACCCCCTCATCACAGCCCCGGCCTCCTCCCCCTCCCCCACCTCCTTCCTCTACGCCCTCCCCACGACAAAGCCCTTCTCCCACATCGTCGTCTTCCTCCTCCCCGGCATCGCCCTGCCCGCCGACTCCGCCGCCGCAATCTACCTCACCACCGCCCGCGAGGCCGCCGCCAGCGCGACCCCCAACTTCCGCTTCCTCGGCGCCATCGGCCCCGGCAAGGAGAGCGCCATGTTCAAGGTCGCCGGCGCCGACTCAACAACATCAGATCCTAGCAGTAGTAGCAGCGACGGCGGCCTCATGATTGGCATCTCCGTCGAGCCCGCCGAAGTCGTCGCCCCGCGCCTGCAAGAGCTCGCCGCCAGCAAAGCAGCGACACAAGGCTCCTCCTCCACCTCCTCCTCCTCTTCATCATCAGTCTCCACCGTCGTCCTCGCCCAGCGCATCATCCAAAACGCATTCAACTTCCTCGCCAGCTTCAGCGGAACGGCAGGGCCTGGCGGCGTCGAGGTTGTCCCTCTCCGGGCCTTTGAGGAGTGGTGGCGCAAATTCGAATCACGAATCCGCTCCGATCCGAGCTTCCTCGAGAAGCAGTCCGACTGAAAGCATCTTGCAAAAATCATCTTCTACATCTATACACTCCTACATCTACACACACCAATGCCTCGCCTTTTGCCTTTTGTAGCGTAGAGCGAATGATAATTGCTTCTCCATCTTCCGCTCATCCATCCGTCATACAGCTTACCGTACGGGACTGAAACCATCTTGATCTCGAAGACACGCGCTGGAGCAAATTGGTATTGAGTCTGTGGCTCAAGAAGAGCATTTATACATTAGGCTCGCGTAAAGCGTAGAGCTGATTGTTAAAACGTAATTAAACTGCTTGGTGAAAGAGCGAGCGTCACTTCCCAAGCTCGGCTAGGAGGCATCGCTGCTCCGCCAGAACCCCCCTATTTACCCAAAATCCCAAGAACCCCTGCCGCTGTTCGAGCTGTCAGGGAAGCACAAGTAAGACAGATGGAGATGTACAAAGAAGCCGACAGTTGTGAGAGTCCATAGAGGCTTCGACATGTGTATCATACAATCATGAACGTTTTTTCGGAGGAACCGCCTCGACAGGAATGTCGCCGCTAGCTTTCCTGGGGTATCGCGATCGAATGCTTCAGTCGTGTTGGGCTTCCCGTCCTACTGCGACGGCCAGCGTTCAGCATCTGAAGAGTCGGGGCGAGACGCTCGCAGCTCTCCGTCCGCACAACAAGCCCGTGCCGGTCCATGACCGACGGCGGCCGCAGCTCGGGGCTCGTTCGTGTCACTGCCAGGGCAGGCCGGCGGCTGCCTCTAGCAGACCGTGGTGTCTCGCTGCCGTCTGAGCCGTCGGTTTCATCAGACTCCGTGCCCCCGAGCTCGAACTCAGCCGCATCGCCTTCCTCCATGATCCGTTCGTAGGTAGTAGTCGAGTTTCTACCGAAAAGCCTCCTGACAAACGACGAACTCCTGCCTTTTCGAAACCGGCGGAACTTGCCCAACACCCTAGGCCCCCATTCGGTTCGCTTCAGGAAATAGCCGATGAGGAGGAGGATCAAGATGAAGACCAAAAGACCCTTAAAAGGTGAAGACCGGCTCAGGAGGACGTCGTCGTCGTCGTCGTCGTCATCGTCGTAAGTACCAGGCAGCAAGGGCTTGGAACCAGCAAATTCAAAATCAGCGGGGATTTCCGATCCTGTATTGCTTCCAAACCCGACAGGCAGTTCTGAGCCCTGTGGGGGAATCTGTCCGGCTGCATAGAGGACCATCTTGCCCAGAGTCCAGCTGACCTCGACGCCGCCAATCGTATCAATGGGCTGAAAAGGGTCCAGGTATCCCTTGTCTTTTGCCTTTTCCCCAGCTCCTTTGGTCGCGTTCCCTTTTGTGCCGGCAACGTCCCCTAGGTCGATCCGCGGAATGCCAATTCCCTCATATAACACGTTGATTAGCCACGACGCCTTGAAGCAGGCTTCCCTGGCATTCTCCGCCTTCTCCTCCATTGTCTTCTTTCTCTTGTCAAGCCCATCTTCAATAACTGACCAATCCTGGCTGCAGAATGCATTGACTTCCTGCTCGTAGGCGATCAGGTCGTAGACTTTGCTCTCCTGACCAAAGACGCCATGTGTCGTATGCCAGTATTCGGAGACGCCGATGAAGTGGTTTACATCAAAATCGATGGCGGGCACATGCTGGCCGTTGAGTAAACACGGGTCGTCCTCGCATGGAACGTCCTTGCCCAGCAAGGGATACGTTTTGCGTAGACATTCCTCGAATGCGCCTGTCCCCACAAGCGCAACATCTGATGTTTTCTTGCCACCAAGAGGCTCGCCCGTGATCGAGGTCCGCAAGCCTTTCGGTAGGCAGGGATCCGGAATGTCGCCCTTGGCATCACTGTATTGCTCCTGCAAGCTTTCGACGAAGCGTTCCCGTGCCTTGTTCGCTCCAAAGCCAAGCCATGTGGCCGTGAACACCTTGTATTCCAGAGGAGAGCCATCCAGCCGGCGCAGTCGAACCAGCTTGAGGTCATTCGCGTGTTTTGCCGTCTCGGTCGAGTTTGGCGCAAAGGCAATCTGGGCTGACGCACCACCCATATCCAGGAAGCCATAGGTATGGTGGCCTTTGCCATGCGCATGCTCGTCGGGTTTGTCGAAACCGCCAAGCAGATAATTGGCGGCGATCCAACCGTATAGGCCTTCCGTCTCGCCAGATATAACCTGGACATGGCTCGCACAATCGGGGAGTAGAAATCGCGTGTTGGCTTGCAGGTATGTGCATATCCCCTGGAGCAGCGCAGTCTGTTGGTGTTTCGGCAGGAATCGAACGCCAGCGGTTGCCAAGAGGAAGATGGGTGTCTCGGCGACTTGCGACTCTGGTATCTCGTCGAGCGCGGTGTCAACGAGCGCCTTCAGGTGATCGGGCCCGACGGAGGCGACATTGTCGGCAAAGGTAGACACCCCGGGATGGATCTTCTTGCTCTTGCGGAGCTTCAGCTTCGGCAGTATGTGGGCATCGGAGGCAGAGGCTTCCTTGACAGCCTTGCTAGGATCCTTCCATTTGTAAACGTACACACGGGTGCCCGAGGAGCCGGCATCGAGAATCACACCGTATTGACCTGCGCAGCATCATCATGTTAGCGAGAAGCGCCGTCTTTTGTCTACGTCTCCGTTTCGTCTTTGTGTTTCCTTCTCTGTGTCCTACTTCTTCCTCCTCCCTCCATAAATCAATTTAGCGAGGGTCGCGTCTTACCCATGAGAGCATGCAAACTGCAAAGGAAAAGTGATTAAGTCTCGTCGCGCGCAGCGCCTATCGAATCGAACGGGGTCTGTGATTGACTGTAGGATTTGTTGGACTGATAGCCGCCAGCCAAGGCGAGAAAGCGCAACGGATCGAATCGCCTCGTGTCGTTGTCGATCCGTCGCCGGTGCGGCAGGGAATGGCGAAGATTAAAGGTCGCAAAGAAAGTTGAGACAAGCCAAGAATTGCTGGCAAGAGTCCGTCCGTCCGTCTCTCGGTTGCTCTCGGTTGGCGCCAGCAAAAGAGTGGCAGGTCAAGCTGTTATCGAGGAATGGAGGCTTCTCGAAGGGGCGCAATTATTAGGCGATAAGAATTCGTATCGTAGGATTCGCGGGTTGCAGGGGTATCGAAACAGAGAAAGGCTAGCGAGCGAATTGACGGAGATTGTGATACGGAGCTGTGATCTGAGGGTCGAGATTTTGAAGCGACTGAACGAGAGACAAGTCGGCAATCGTGGTGCGACACGATGCGAAGGAGACTGGGGAAGATGGAGATGATGAAGGGGAAGAAAAGTCAAAGAATTCAAGGTTGCGACTCGGTGTTGCGTGGACTTGCGGCTTGTCGAGCCACTGAGAGGCGCTGAACGTCTCACGCTGCAGGACCCGCACCACCACTAGCGACCATTGCGCCATGTCCAGATGCGGCGAGGCAAGTCGCGGCTACTCAGGGTCTCACGTCAACACACATGCCTGCCAACGCTTCAAACGCTCTTCATTCGCCTGTCTGCAAGTATTGGATACCTCCGATCCCCAGCCTTATCAGCGCCGCCTCTGCTAAAGATAGAATACGAAGCCACCTGCAGTAGCTTCATCTCGTCCCATCCCATCACTTCTGCATCTTTCAAGCTGTTCGTTTCCTTGTTTGCCTGTGATACAACTCCCACTCGTATAAACCCCGCCGATACTAATTGATCAGAAGCAGAAGCATCCTGTGACATCAACTCTCTCGCGTTATCGTACCGCAGCTCTCATGTCCAGGGCAGCGGATGCGAGTTTAGCGCCTCCTCCAGCGTCCCCAGCTTCTCCCGGTCCATCTCCCGCTTGATCTTGTCCCAGTCCCACATGGCGAGCGTCCTATTCATCTCCTCCATCGCATCCTCCATGGCGCTCTGTGCTATCCTCGCATTAACCTCCTCCTTCGAGGCCTTCTCTGCTGCCTCCATATCGACCGTGTCCTCCGCTCGACGTCTGCGGAATCTGAGGCTGCACGCCCTACTTCTCATGAGTCGCCGTAACCTGGATTTGGTGGCCGTAACAAAGGTTGCCTCGTCTGGAGCGTGCGGAGCTTGTGCTGTGTTTGCCTGCATGCTACCATGGGGATCATGTACAGAGAATTCCTGGCCTGTGATTTATGGTACGTCCAGTACCCAAATGGAATCGACATTTGCATCGTATCTTGTATTTAAATATACGTCCGCCGTTGTCGTGGTAATCTTGCTGTTGAACTTGTTCAATTGCGAAAGCTCGGTGATGCTTTGACCTGAAAGAGAATCGCCCATTTTGAAACATCGGCTTCTGAGTTGGTTGGACGGCTGTTCACATTTCGTTCCAATTCACTCCAAGAAATGTCAAGCCGCGACCCGTACATACAATTTCCCCTCTCCATAAATGCCTGCGAATATCTCGCCAATTATCGGGTAGCCATGCACCTCGAATCACAGAGTTCGCAGTGGTCCATTCAGCCCTGTTTGGCCTGTTGGTTGGCCAACCTTTAGACCAGATGAGAGGCCGACGCCAGCCCAGGCATCGCGCCGAGGGGGGAAACTCGGCGAGTTGACTCCCGATGCTCTCAGACTATCCCCCCTAGCCAACCCCGTGTTGCTGGGGATGTGAGGATGGAGAATTTCTACCCGTCCTCGATCGTGGGGAGGTTGGCGGTATGGTTGAGCCTCTGGCGTGAAGCCTAGAATAATTCTGGGTCAGTATAGGGCTACTTCAGCTGCGAAGAGGGCTTTTTTACCGTGAGATGGCGTTCTCTTCCTCGGCCATTGACCATCGGGGGTATGCTGCTGAGGGTTTGGCCCTGTTAGGCCCGACATGAGTCCCGTAGGATCAAATCGCAACCCACTACTGCGAGGATAGCTTCGTTCATTAGGTTCATGAAATTGCGGAGGAAGAAAGGTGTGTGTCTCCTGAGTGTTCATGACGGGAGGGTGCACTGAACGAATGGAGCTGTCCACAGCATCCGACGCCGCTCGCTCAATCCGGCCCAATTCGGCCTTCCTCTTGACTTTAGTATAAAGCTCTTGCGTTTGGAACAGCTTCCGACTCTTGTCTTTGAATGCTTCTGCGAGCTCCTCGTTCTTCCGCTGCAAAACATCTCGTGAGGCGGTCACACCTGTCTGGATTAGCTAGCTCACAGTAGGGGAAAGGATTTCTCAGATGGCTCACTCTCTAGCTTTTCGCACAGACTGTTCAGTTTGGCATCCGAGTCCCTGCTGATCTGATCACATCGAGCCCACAAGGCCGAGTACTTTTCCGAGAGTGTCTTGTACAAGTACTGCTGGTAATGCAGGTTCTGGGTTGTTTGATACGCCCAGAAACTAATGGCCCGTCCTGCGCATTCCATGACGATGTTGGGGCTCAAGCCGCTGAGCACGCATGTTTTGAACTCTTCAGTGGGGTTGAGATTGTTGAAGGCGATATCCTCTGCCTTGGCCAGCTGGGCGTTGCATACAGGGCAAGTGTTGCGTCTCTGGTTATCTTGCCCTATGAGGCCGAGTCGCTGAACGCATTCAATGCAGAATATGTGACTGGTTTGAGGGCAGTCGTTAACGCCGTTTCCTCATCACGAATGGCTCGTCAGGGCTAACCTGCAAGTCGTCACGAGCGCCCGATCGGTCAGCTCCTTTCTGCACTTGAGGTTGTTGCAAGTGAGCGTGTTCTCCATATGTGCTGATGTCTAATGTCTCTCTTCCGTTGCAATCAACGGTGTATCTGGGTCTCAAGTTAGGGAGAATAGTACCAGCTTTCTTCGGTAGGTCCGCAACGACAATGAAGTTTCCAATCGACGTGAAGGTTGAAAAGCTGGCCGAATCCGAATGTAAATGTCACGCGGACCGCTTGAGCCAGCAGACATTGCGGCTCGGCAATAGATGGATGGACGTCCCTTTCCCTGAAGTCGAGACAGCCTGCTTTATCAAATGTTCTCGGTACGCACCTTCCTTTTGTCCTGCCAAGCTTCTTCAAGGCAGTTGCCCTCTGATACAAAATTTGTTGTACAGCTCGCACCTGCCTGGCATCCACACGAAGCCTCTTCTTTCCTCTTCCATGGTCAAACTCCATCCATTTGGCTTCTCTTACCTTATTGCCTTATTCTCATCCAACTCAAAATTAATGATTCCGCTCTTTCATTTTGGTACCCAAGTTCATGCTGGCGATTTTCTTCCCGTCAATTTCAGGGGTTGTTCAGCTGTCAACGTGATAAGTATCTATCTCCAGAGCCGCCGAATTAGGAAAATAAAGACTCCCCATTTGTGTAAATATCTAGTCACATGTATCATTGAATTGCTGTTAATGTGCTGAAGTGATTCCCCATACCACGAATATGCCATTCCATGTCGACTTGCCTCCCATCGCCCTCGCAACCATCAACTCCGTCTCTCTCCTCTTGCGTCGATACGTTTCAAGACTATAACCGCAGGACTTGGCATCGGCTTTCTATTCCGTCAAATATGCACGTGTTGTCAATGGGGACGTATTGCTTCGTAATGATCTTGATGACCTCCTGTGCCACCATCCCCCCAGTTACGGCCGAGATATTGTGCAACTCCCCGCCAGCTGCTCGCGACAGTTCCTGGGCCACTTTAGTCAAGCGCTTGTTGCCCTTGAGAGCCGGCGCCATGGCACAGACCGCAGCTGTGATTTCATCAGCTGAGGCTATCGAATCATGCGATAGCACGCTCAAAGCCAGGTAGATATAAATCAGGGAGGATGGCATTTCTGGCCCCGCGATAGCAGCGATTTCGTCATTGCTGAGCTCGCGTTCTAAAGGTCCGCATTAGCCATTAGTACACATGGTTGTATCCAGCTGGTCTGCCTACCAATGATTTGCTCCAGACTCAGGGGTTTCTCCTCCGCGATATTGACGAGTTTGATGAAGCGTGCATTTTTGCAGAAAAGCTCCACCTCTACCAGGTCAATGTTTTCACCCCCTGGGATTTTGCGGACTCTGGCCAAGACGTCGTTTGCATCTTGCCGAGCTTTGTCTTTGTAGATATTCTGCAGCTTGATGTAGACATTAGACTCCGCCTTCATGTCCGGCAGGCCACCAGCGACGGGCAGGCGTTGGTGCTCAGCATAAAACTGCTTCATGGCTTCCGCAATGATCCAGAAACTGGACTTGGCTTGTTGTTCATCTTTGTGCTCGTAGTCAAAGACCTGTTTGAGCGATGATGGGACGGGCGGCGGATTGACATGCTTCATAACAGCAGCAACAGCCTCCTCAAAGTTTTCCTCTCCTCCTTCCGGGTTGTCTCGCCTCATGGCGTCTGATACCATTTGTCGAAATGCCGTCTTTTCACTATAGGAGAGTGGGTAAGCACCATTGTGCTGCTGTTTCCAGTTATCCAGATAGTGAAGCAAAATCACAACCATCGGGATATGGCCATGGTCATGGTGGTCTAGGTTGTCAATGTCTTTGGTCATTTCCTTTGCAAATTGAGAGAGCTCCGGCCAAGGGGCGAGAAGCCTGAGGTCTGTCGTTGCAGTTTCGTCGGGATGAGTGTCAACGATGGGAAAGGTACCGGGCAGTGTGATGCGGAAGTAAGAGTAGAAGCCCACTGAGTGAATAGCGACGAGCGGCGTTCGATGCTGGCGGCCGTATGCCTCAATGGCTTCAAGCATCCATGGCTGTAGAGGAAAGCTATACATGATCATAGTAAATACTTCTGGTGAACCAAGCAGCTCCTGGAGGCTGGCGGGATCCTGTGTCACATTAGTGCCAGGTCTCCCAGTAGGCCATGCGAGGCAATATGAGGTTGAGATCGAGTGAGAGACGTACTGTCACTTTAGAGGTCCAGACTCCCTCCACCTCCGGGTTGAGCTCAAGGAGAAGTTCCGTGCAGCACTGAGCTCTCGATTGACCGAGGCATGAATCGTCCAGGAAAAAGTTGACGCCCAAGTCTTCATCTTGGACAGTTGCATTGTCGGCAATAGTAAACTTGCCAATCCCTGAGTGAATGAGAGAGGTCAGCGCTCACACTCGAACCCAAAGGTTGGATAAGGGACTGGCGGACCGGGTAGAACAAGGTTCTTCAGAGTCTCGATGCCAGCTGTGCCTGGTCCCGAGTTTATGAGCAGAATATTTGCCGATTCCAAGGCAGCCTGGCCCTCGGCCGCCCACAGCCTGAGTTGGCGGTCATACTTCTTTTCCTTGTCTGAGGGACCGAGGAGTGTGAGAGGTGTTTGCTGTGCCAGGATGTCTGTCATACTGTGCTTAGCGCTGCCCGAGCTGCCCGTCCTTGGTTGAGGTTGACCAGGTGTCTTGCTTGGGCTCTTTGCTCTGTTGCGGGGTAGTTGGAGGAGGCACGCTGCGTATGTGACTGTGGTGCAGATGGGTGAGTGCTGCTGAGAGAGTGAGGATGATGCGGATGTCGGAGTGGTGATGATAATGACCGAATCCAGCCAAGAAGAGCTTCTGAAGGCACGAGCTGGCGATGGTTGATGCAGTTGTTGGATGCTTATCATCATACCGGGGGATTGGGTAAGGTACTAAGGTACCGACTGGAGCTATCGAGGGGCGCTGGTGGCAGCTCTTACAGCACTGCTGCCCATTATAGGCTAGTCGAACAATGCTAATGTGCTGTTAGGCTGGATTAGGCAGTGATGGGAGCTCCAGTCAATAATTGTTCTACTATTCGTGGCGCGTGTTAGGGAACCTCGTGCGACGACCATCTGCCATGTGCATTTCGGGAAGATCTTGCATGGCACTGACGGCTTCAGGAGAGGATCGATGGAGGGGCTTTGCACAGGCGATGCCATACCTACTTTGCCCTCTACTGAAAGGAGAAAGTCTGTCCCAACGTTCTGTCCATGGCCGAATACTCCTAGGAAATCGGGACAACCCAGTCATTATGCCAATTGTACAATCTAGACCCGAGTGCAGCTGGATTAGGTACGGTAAGGTAGTGAGGTAGACACAGCTTGCGGCCTCTTCTTTGAGCTTCAACAACCACCCACGGCTCTCTGCATCTGAATGAAACCAATCAGGCCCCTTGCGTGCAAATGCTAGAAGTTCTGCCATTCAGTGCCTTGGAAGTTCCTTTGTTCTCACCTTTCCAATAATAGGCCAGCAGACGTTCCATCATGCTCGGATCTCGTGCTTCCATATGCTGTGGCCATGGCACACAGATTTCGCCTTTGCCCAGCAGCCGCTGATGGTAGATGGGCGTGATTTACTGACGTTCGAAAGCTACCGAAACTTGTCATTGTTTGCAAATGAACTGCTGTTTCTGTGGCATCAATGGAATTCTTCTTGCAGTTGGAAATGTCTGGTTGGTGGCCTGGCGTGCCAAGGTAGGAGACAGCTGTCGTTGCGCCTGCTGTATCTGGTAGGCTTCTTGCGTTCCTGCTTCACTTCAGCCCCCTCCCGATTATTCACTCGCTCGCTCTCACTTTCTCTCACTTTCTCTCCTCATTACACTTTACTGCTCACGTGCTTTCCTTCCTCCTCCTAAAGCTCCTTGTCCTTGGTTCTTCAAGAGATAGCGAGCCTCGTGCTGAGACTATCTAGAAATTCTTCGACGAGGACCAGAACCCAGAGCCAGTGGCTAGAACCTACATTGAGATACCCGAGTCGGTCCTTTTCAGTTGCCTACCAACCATTACAAGAATTTGGGATTCACCGTTTCTTGTCACTTGAGTCTAGGGCCACAATCTGAGAGTCTTGAGGATTCCTCATGTCCGATAATGGCGGTTTCTTCGACACCCCCGGACGGCACCCGCCCTGTCGAGCCCAGAGATGCTGCAGAAACGACAGTCACCGAGCGGGCCATCGAGGCATTGGAAGTGGATGATTTCCAGGGCCCTGGAACCTTCGTGAACACACTACCACCATGGCGGTTTTGGGTACTGTGTATCGGGTGAGTGTCACTACCAGTCGGGGAAGGGAGCCTGCATGAACGGCTGTAAATTCTGACTTGAAACTGATCCGATTTATAGTGTATGCACAGGCCTGCTATTATCTATAATCGACTCGTCCATCCTTGCGACCAGTCTATATACCATCGGAGTCGAGTTCCAAGAGCATAGCCTGATTAACTGGGTTGTCCTGGCCTATACACTAGGCTACACTGGCTTCGCCGTCTCATGCAGCACTCTGTCAGATATTATAGGACAGCGTAACGCTTTCACGGGTTCCTACATCCTCTTTGTGGCATTCTCTATTGCTTGTGGGTTTACTCGACAGATAAAACATCTCATCATCTGCCGGGCATTTCAGGGGGTTGGCGGTTCCGGTATGTGATTTGAAGCCCCTTCCCCGTGGACAATATGGCCCAAGCACTTACAACAACAACTATAGGACTATATGCTCTGTCAATGATCATATTGACCCAGCAGTGTCCACCTCAACTTCGTCAATATATAGGCAGCATTATCGGAGTGGTCATTGCAAGTGCAGGCATCCTCGGGCCTGTTTTGGGGGGCATCTTCACCCAGTACACAAGCTGGCGGTGGATTTTCTGGGTCAAGTCTGCAGCCCCGAATGCCCTTCTGATCATAGAAGACAGCTAACAAGAGAGACAGTGGGCCGATAGGCTTCATCTCCTTGCTGATATTCTTATTGAGTTGGCCCACCAGACAGGAGATGCCGCGAACGCAGACCCGACCCTGGAAACAGTTTGACTTCGTCGGCACCATACTAGGCATCGCAGCTTCCGTCCTCGTTGTATTTGCATTCCAGAATGCAGGTGAATCCGACCCAGTGACCTGGGGGCGTGCAGTATTCCTTGCACCGGTGATTATCGGCCTGGCTTGCTGGGTGGGAGTTGTCGCTTGGGGATATGCCATCGAAAAGTGGTTTGCTCGATCCATCGTCCCCGTCTTTCCCATCCAACTCTTCCGGATTCGACGGTACTCAAGAAGCGCGCTGACGACTTTCTTCGTCGGCTACCCGCATCTGCTCTTGATATTTTCGTTGCCCATCTGGATGCAAATCGTGAGTGGTAAAAGCCCGCTCATTGCTGGGCTGATGCTGCTTCCAATGCTAGGAACGGTTGCCATCGGCAGTATGGTGAGCGGAAAGATCAATGCTACTAAAGACTATCTTTCAGGGACTTTGCGCTGCGGCACATGGATGATGGCCTTTGGATTTGTACTTCTCCCGACGATCAAGGGATCTGAAGACGACGCAAAAGCACTGGGGTTTCTAGCTTTCGCAGGGTTCGGGTTCGGTCTTTTCACCGCGGCAGCGACCAACGTGATCAGTGTTGATGTTCCGACACGGCAAAAGGGTAACGTTCCTGTTGTATTGTCCTATTTGCACAGCTGGCTAATACCCTGGTTTTTGTTAGCATCTGCCCATGGTATCACTGCCCAGGCGAGAATATTAGGGGGGAGCCTTGGCGTATCGATTTCTACTCTGTTCCTGCACACCGAAGTCATCAATCGGCTTCCGGAGCTCGTTACCCCTGAAGAGTTGGCTTCCATTAGGGGGGATATGCAAAACCTCACGGGAGCTAGCCTGGAAGCGGTCAAGAGAGCCTATGTGTCCGCCTTTCACAAGGGCATCACGACGGCAGCAGTCGCGGCTTGTTTGGGGGTGCTTTCAACGGCCTTTATCAATTGTCATATGGGTCGAAGGGACGTCGAGCAGCAGCGCGAGGAAGTGGCACCAGAAGAAGGAGAGCAGAGAGTCGCGGAGCCCCTGATTCCCCTACAAACTGTTGCTGGTGAGGGAGTCGCCGAAGGGGGAGTTGCTGAAGGAGCATCAGGCAAATAATTGGGTATGACATCTGGTTGGATGTAAGTCTCATGCCCGCACCATGACTTTGTTACTCATGTGGATGGAAATATAAATAACGGAGGGTTTGGCATGTTCTGAGTTGCCATTATGGGAGAAGACGACTGCAACAACCGCAGTCGCTCTCTGCTCTTGCATATGATTCTTTTCTTCTTTATCATACGAATGCAACATTAGCAGAGGTGAAAGCTTCGCCAATACCATTTCTCAATAGAAGCCTCCCTCTTGACGGATAACGAGGATTAGAATCCGCCGAGACGCCAAGCGCAGGATCGTCCCTGGTTGAAGACGGCAAAAAGTGATGCCGCCACTCGTGATGCATTTTCCCATGTGGTTCTGCCCCACGTCGAGCAACGCGGGGTTATTCGTCGCATTATCGGTTATCACCACCCAGACGATGCGGGGTGTCGGCATCGCAATTGAAAGAACCGGACGATGGATTTGTCGTCATTTCGGTAGAGCATGATGAATGATACTAATTCCCCTCTCGGAGCAATGCTTGGTCTCGCCCGTAGCTGCTATCAGGGCCTTGCTATCGAGTACTTGTTCAGTACCTGAATCTGTAATACGCCCTGCTACTGTACTGTAGCATCTCCAACTGTCTCCAAAATTCGCAATTCCTCTTTCCACACGCAAACCCACTTTTCTCTTATCCTACAACTCCAATCCTCTCTCTCTATCTCTCTTCTCTCCCCTTTCCTTTACAAAACCAATTGGCTGGCGTGCAGGAACGAAGCCAATTGAAAGAAGCGTATCTTTGATGCCTTCCGTCCAAAGCAGAGCCACCGCCAATTTCTTCCGCTTCGCTGTGACCCGCCCCTCTGTCCTCCAAGGCGGCTATACTTCTTGTTCGTATCGATATAATAGCGCCCAGAGACGGACTCTCGCCTCCTTGACTCATCGTCCTCTTCCTCTCACTACCCCTTGCCGTCAACGAAACAACACCACCACTTTCACCCTCTTCACCCGCAAAATGTCCTCGGCAGCAGCAAAGCGCCTCCAGGGCAAGACCATCCTCATCACCGGCGCCTCCTCGGGCATCGGCCGGTCCACGGCGCTCGAGTTCGCGCGGACCAACCCCAGCGGCGACCTGCGCCTCATCATCACGGCCCGCCGGAAGGAGTCCCTGGAGGAGCTGGCGGCGCAGATCCACGAGGAGACCAAGGGCGGCGTGCAGGTGCTGCCCGTGAAGCTCGACGTGAGCAAGGCGGAGGAGATTCGGGGCTTCGTGGGCGGGTTGCCGGAGGAGTGGAGGGATATTCACGTTTTGGTGAACAATGCGTACGTTCTTTCATGAAAGGGCCTGAAGTGAACTGAAATGGCCGTTCAGCTGTATGTGAAGAAACCTGTTGCTAATTTTGTTCTTTGTGTTCGTTCAGCGGATTGGTCAAGGGCGTGGCCAAGGCGCCTGAAATCGCCGAGGAGGACTTGAACATCATGTTCACGACAAACGTCACCGGCCTCATCAACATGACGCAGGCCATCCTCCCCATCTTTCAGAAACGACCTAACGGCGGCCAGGGAGACATTATCAACATTGGATCTATTGCCGGTATGTCAAGCTGCCTCTCTCCTCTCTCCTTCTCATGACCACTGCATGTACTTTCGTGTTGGATTACTCTTGGTCCCATCACGCTATACTTCTCATCTCCTCTCTGCCTGGCATGATATTGACCCCTGTTCAATACAGGTCGTGAGCCATACCCCGGAGGCTCAATCTACTGCGCCACCAAGGCTGCCGTCCGAAGCTTCACAGAGAGCTTGAGAAAGGAGCTCATCGCCACTCGCATCCGGGTCATCGAAGTTGACCCCGGCCAGGTCCAGACGGTAAGCTTCCCAAATAACTCATCAATCACCCAAAAAGGGAACCAAATGTCTTTGTATCTTTGGCCTGATACTTACCGCCGGGCATATAGGAGTTTTCCGTCGTTCGTTTCTACGGCGACAAGGCCAAGGCCGATGCCGTCTATGCGTAAGACACCCCCCTTTCCCCAATCCCGCTTCTTCTCCTTCGTCCGAGGCTTGGATTATCCCATCACCTGATTTTATCCTGGTTATTGTATGGGCGCCGACTAATTCTTGGTGATCCATCAGTGGCTGCGACCCCCTTACACCGGACGATGTTGCCGAGGTCATCGTCTTTGCTGCTACCAGGCCGGAGAATGTCGTCGTTGCTGACACCCTTCTCTACCCCAACCACCAGGTAAAGTGTCTCCCAAAATGATTGCAATTGTTGATGTCAAGTGGCTGACTGACGTGACAAAAGGCATCTGCTCTCATCATGCACCGCAGACCGACTTAGATGAAAAGGGGAGAGTATATAAAGCATATAGACACACCAATCTAGGTAAAACATCCACATCCAATAGACAAAGCAGATAACCAGTTATTCTGGCATATAGTCGGGTTTATATCAAATGCTTAAATCAGGTATATCAATTGCAATATTCCTAAAACTACACATCTTGCAAGGCATGTTCGAAAATTTCTCTTGCCCCTAACCCACGGCCAGCCGAAGCCGGCGATAGAAATGAGGGGCCTTCTAAGATCGAAAAAGATTGATCTACCAACGTTCCGTTCAGAATCCATTCTGGGATGAATCGGACTCTGGCTGCCACAAGGACAGCACCGCTGGGGAGGGTTTCCCGTCTCGGAAAACACACGAGACAGAGGAATTAGAGGCGAGACACTCACACGGGATGGACAGGGGGGGACCTCCACATGAGAACTCATCAATTGACTGACCTTGTTCGTTACATAAACACAGATGATGTTTTGTTTCTTTCTCCTTGCCCTCAAAACCCAGTGACGCCACGCTAAATGAAACACACTGAAAACACCCACCCGGCCAGACCCTCCACAGAGGCGGCGAGTTGCCATCAGCTTACACGTTAAATGCACCAATCTCCTCCCATGTTTCAATCTCCTATGTGCTGGAACAAGGGGGAGATGGACTCGCCATAGTGGTTGCGGCGGATGGCTTCGGCAAGGAGGAACGAGAGGTCCAGTATAACCAGCTTGGGGGTGTTCTTGACTTGCTCGTCGCTGATGGGGAAGCTGTTAGTAACAACAATGGTGTCGATGCACTCGCAGGCCTGCAGCTGCGCCAAGCAGTCTCCGCCAAAGACACCGTGGGTGGCAATGCAGTACACCTTCTTCGCCATGCCCTTCTTCACCACCGTTTCGGCCGCGGCAATCCACGATCCCGGCTTGTCAATCATGTCGTCGACGATGAAGACTGTGCGATTTCGCACGTCTCCCACCAGTGTGATCATGTGCTCTGCCTTGGGGTCCTCGAAAGCCTTGTCTTCCTCATCGGAGCTGCTGTCGTTGTTGCCACCACCAGCCAGTGACTGACGATCGGGGGCGAAGAAGGACGAAGCATGCGACATGGTCATGGGATCGTCGCCTTGCACGCTGTTCCCTGCCGTGGACCTTCCCGGAGACGGGAAGTCGTCTTCGACGATGTGGCCTTGAATCAGTCGGCCATGGATGACTTCCTGGGCACGACGATCGTCATAGTCGGAGTCGAGCTGGACAGCGCTCTTCCGCCGAGTGGCGGGTTGACCTTCTGGGACAGGTTCAGCAAGATTCGTCGCACTTGTCGACGAATCGCCAGGTCGGACAGGCGAATCTTGCGGCTCGGGGACAACTCGCGTGGTCCTGACCGGCGTCCTTGCCCCGTCGCGCGCTGGGACTGCATCGGTCTGCTGCTGAGCGTCGCTCTTGGCCGCATCCTCTAAGACGGGTCGACGATCGAATCCATCCAGATGGTTCATGATCATGCTTCCCGACATGTTGGTCCCGCGTCTTCTATCGGTGGTGACCAAGCCAAAGTTGAGCTTGAGCGCATCAGCCAGCGACGTGACTCTCTTGGTTCCACCGGGGTTTTTGGACACCACGACGGCCTCTCGCCAATTCGGCACGTTTCGCTTGATCCACTTAGCGATGATGGGCTCAGCGTGCAGATTGTCGACGGGGCATCTGAAGAAGCCCTGCATCTGGGACGCGTGCAGGTCGACGGTGACGACGTGCTTAACGCCAGCAACACCGAGCAGGTTAGCAAGCATCCGGGCTGTGATGGCCCCTCGCGGAGACTTCTTCTTGGACTGCCGGCTGTAGGGAAAGTACGGGAGCACGGCTGGCGCAACGACGTCAGTAGACTCTCGCAGCAGAGCAGTTCTGGGCGAAGCGAACCTGTGACCTTGTTGGCGGAGCCGCCCTTGCACGCCGAGATCATGATGAGCAGCTCCATGATGGAGTCGTTGATCCGGGGGCTCCCCGACTGGACGACGAAGACATCCTTCTCTCGGACGCTGGTGAGGATCCTGACACTTGTCTCGCCCTTGGGAGTTGAGAGAGTCAGTACCTGTCGCCGCCGACAGCCAAGGAAACGCTCGAGAGCAAAAGACAGCAACCCAGAGCTCTCTATCACAACCACAGGAAGCTCACATTGGAGAATTGGGTCAGCTCCGCCTTGGCAGGCGTCATGCCCAGGTTCTCACATATCTGGCCGGTGAGAGCTGGGCACGAGTTGCCAGCGAAAATGAGCGTGTTGCGCATTGTGGCCAACCCTTGGGGGAAGAAGGGGGGAAGAAGAGAAAAGAGGTTTGGAAGAAGAAAAGTTGGAGTGAGACGAGAAGCTTTTTTCCCTTTCTCTCGGCGTGGGGCCCTTGCGCGGTGATACTGTGCGCGCTGCACGTGAGGCTACGGTGCGTTGGGTGCTGTGGGCGGCATAAGCGGCTGCTTTGATTGGTCGGAGACTGCCGAGACCTTTCAGCTTCCCGCAGAATACACAGTGCGGATTCACTCAATGGCGGGGCAGTTCAATGTCAATGTTATCGCGAGCCGTTATCAGTGAATACGCGCATACAGGCGTGGTGATTGATGCTGAGGCCGGCAAAGAAGCTCGACAAGGCTCGATCAATTCGACTCGAAGATATGAATCCCCATCAGATGTACATACATACATGAATGAAAACCCCCCCAATGACTCTCATCTTCATGCATAAACTCTAGCATCCCACCAAGCTGTCCACTGAACCTCGGCCGGCAATGGGCATTCCTCACCTCATCACCACCCTGGAGAGCTATGCCTCACACGAGATCCTCCAGCGCCAGGCCGTGGTCATCGATGGCCCAGCGCTAGCCTACCATGTCCTCCACCTCTGCAGGCTTCAGGGGGCGAGGCAGCCGTCGTACAGCCTCCTCAGTCAAGTGGTCATTGAGTGGCTGGATCGTCTAGAGGATCAGCAAGTCACCATGTAAGCTTTTGCGCCCCCCCAGTCGCAGCTAGTAATTGATACGTAGGCGAAGATGATGGCTAATGTCCAAGCAGTCGAGCCATATACTTTGATGGCTACCTGCCAACGGACAAGTACCCAGTCCGCATGGAGCGGGTAATGAGAACAACCTCCCGGCTCAGCTTATTATACTCCTCCTATACCACGGGCTGTCCTCGCAGGCACGTCGTTCCCATAGACGACCTTAGTGACGACCCGCCTCGTCTTGGGCTATCGGCAGACAAGATCTCCCAGGACCCGAGCTTTGTCGTACCGGCAATCATCGATGCCCTCCGCGGCAATCCTCGATACCGGGAGAAATGCTTCATGGTACCGGGAGAAGCTGACGCCTACTGTGCTTCAGACGTCGCCAAGCATGGCGGCACTATACTGACAGGCGACTCCGACTTGCTAGCCCATGAACTTGGCAACGGCAAAGTAGTCTTCTTCCGAGACATCCACGAGAATGCCAGCTCGAAGTTGGCATGCACCATCTATGCCCCCCGGGCCATCTACACAAAGCTAGGACTGCCAAAGTCTGTCGAGGCATGTCGGCTGGGGTACGAGCGATTGCACTCCCCTCATGCAACGCTCCCCATGCTGTTGAAGGCTTGCTCAAAGCCTATATCAGACGCTGTGGGCTATGATCAGTTCCGCCAGCAATACGTTTCCCACGAAGAGGCATCGATCCCTCGACTGGTGGGCGGCGGCTTGCTCCCATTGAGTGCTCTCGATCCGAGAGTTTCAGAGCTCCTCCTTCAGATCAGAGAGGCAACCACAACGAAAGGCGTTTCAGAAAGAGCCAAGATGTTTCTTCCTTTGTTGATTGAGAATCCCAACAAGGGAACCTCTTGGGACGCCAGCGCGCACGTCCGAAGGTTGGCCTACACAGTAGCAAGCCGGTATCTTGCCGGCCACCGCGCCTCATCAGTCGAAGAGTATAGAAGGGTGCAGAATATCAACCAAAAAGGGCGAGACATCCCCCTACTATCCAGCGCTGAGGCGAATGAAGCCGCCCTCGAGCTATTAGACCTCATAAAGCGAGTCAGAGAAACTGGAGTGCCGCAGCACCATCAATGGACGCTGCTGTGCATTATCCTGGACATCACAGAATGCAGCCAGCAAGGCAAAAGCTCACACGCCTTGGCCACACTCCAACAAAAAAGCAGCCGCCCTCTGACCGCCGCCGGGGACAAGATCCCATGGGATACGGTTCACTTCAGCGCGCACATTCAAGCGGGAATGTATTCGCTTCGCATCCTGAGCCAAGTCCTCGCTGCCACAATGGCACAGAACACCAGCACGGACGAGTTGGCACTTAATCTGCTTCAGATCCGCAAGGCTTTGTCGGAGCTGCCTCCTCTCACCGAGTTTCCGGATGTTTGTGTGCTCTCCGACTTCTTGGCCGCGTCCGAGGAGCTTCATATATTGCGCATTCTGGCTCAGTTCATTGACTTTGAGGAGGCGCCTTCTCTAGGTCTTGAACAGTCACACACAAAACGCGAGGGGAAAAAGTCCAGCAAGCGGGCAGGGGAGTCAAGTGGCAGCAATAAAATGCCCAGCAAGAAGCCAAACAATACAACTGGCAATGGAGGCAACATGTTCAGTGCTCTCTCTATAGATATATAGCTACCAAATACCAGGTAATTGATATATTCATTCTCCCATAATAGCAGTAAAGGGGGTACAAAGGAGGTTGAAAAGTTCAGCAGGAGCAACGACCAGATTTACCAACAATATCATCCGTCAGGCATATAGCCTCCCCACCCTGAGAATTTGGGAAGAAGCCGGTCGCAAATCAGCAAATCATACAGGAGTGATGTCGTGTATGTCTGACAGCAATTGCTGAAACGTAGCCGGGACATTCCCCTCCTCCTCTTCAATGTCCTGCAACAGGTTCTCTTGAACGTCCCCATTGCCAGCCGCGCGAAGTATCCTCCAAGCCCGACGGAACTCATTGCGGATCGAGACGATTCCGTTGTGCGTAACCGTTCGAGCCACGTTGTGGTCTATCTCGAATGGATCCTCAATGGCGAAGAGGTATCGAAGCCGAATCTCCTTGACATCGCCACTCTTAGTGGCTGGCGGGGTGGCCTGCGGTTGGGAATTCGGCTGTGCGGGAGCAGACTGGGTCGTTGAATCACCAGCTGCGTTCTGGACCTCATAGACAGTCTTTGCCCCTGTCCAGCCCTTTTCTTGCTTTGTCAGTATGCCTCCATGAGTTCGCAAGCTTATGACGTTGCGGCCCCAGTCGAACCCCCTGTTGAGGCCATTGCTCATGAGGCCGGTTTGAGCATAGTACTCAAAGAATCCTCGCAGCAAATGCCCAACACTCTCGGTATTCCGATTCAGCTGATTTTGGGATGCTAGCCGTATGATTTCTTCCTCGTTTCTCCAAAACTGTATGTTATAACCTCGACAATGTATCGTGGACTGTATCTCGGCCGGAGACAAGTTGCTGGGAGGCGGCGGTGCAAGTTGTTGGAGATTCGGACAAACAAAAGGTTGCGCAACATTGACGAGATAGTGCAGCACCATCAACACATAGCCATAGCTGCTCAGAGTGCCGCGATATCCAGAGTTGATGCCTCGCATTTTGGCCCAGTGCTTGACAAACAAGATCATGGGTCGAACCCTCGGATCCGTATGCGAGTAGCACCGCAGCAGAAGCGTGTTCTGGAGAGCCAGATGGGCAGAAAAGTTGATATCGCATTGCACGCCGACGTCTGTCTTGGGGAACTCCAGCGGATCTCGATACCTCTCACGCGGCTGGTTTGGCGCCAGTGTATGGGGATCAGTGAGCGTCTTGATCTTGGCAAAAGTAGCAGCAAACTCGGCCGGGATTGGCACGACATAGCGAGTCTTCCCTGGTGCTATCACTCTCATCTGGAGGGGCTGCCGCAATAGCTCGATGTATCTCGTGATATACGGCACACTGACAGCGTCGTATAAGTTGCTTTCAACAGCCTTTTCCAGCTCGTTGGCCAGATGGATGCTCTTATGGCGACATCCTACCGCTTGGATCGTTGCCTGCTCTGGAAATTGTTCGAGATAATCGCTTAGTTGCTGTCGTATTTCTTCCTGGAACACTCCGTCCACGTATCGTCGGACTATGGCATGTGGTGCTGCTGATGCTGAGCCCCTTAAGCTCTGGATGACGTTGGTCATTCTGGTGTAATACTGCGCGGGCGTCTCTTGTTGCTCCTGCTCAAGCAGCAGTAGCTGTATAGAAGGAATCTTCTTAATCTTTTCGAGGCCGAGTTGAAGTTCCCGGTTGTACGAAACGGGGTCGATATCGAACGGCAGCTTATGCTGCAGAGATTCCCATTGTCTGATCCACTTGTCATCTTCCAGCTGTCTGAGAGGAAGGCCCTCTCGCCATGATTCCCACCGGCGTAATATGTGCTCTCCTTCTACCTGCATGAATAGTCCAAAGAGAGACCGATGGTGAGCTGCGTTCGAAGGCACACCCGCCGCAGCGATGGAGGGTAATGTGGCAACATGGTCTCGCAAGGAAGCATCCGCTAGCCCCTGAATGAATGCGTCGCAGACCCTGTTTAGAATGTCCCAGTCGGATTCCGTGAAGTCTCTGTAGTTCGAGGCAGTGACATCGAATCCACCGGCCCTTCGTAGAATACGCTTGGCCAGGCCGTAGTAGGAATCCAAAGAGTTTTTGGGTCCCTGTTGGAGTTGAAAGCGCCGTGGTTCGGCAGAATCCTTGCAGATGATCTCGAACTCGCCCAAGGAACCCGGTCCGGCATCGGCCGTCCCACTTTGCGTGTGGTCATCGTCGTCGCCTCCATGAACAGAGCCGTCGTTATCAGGCTCTGCTTCAGCGGCACCAGACTGGGCCTCTTTGTCAACGCCACGCTCCCATTTCTCACGCTCTTCATGGAGGCCTCTGAGAAGCTCTACAGAAGGGCGCTCGCAGATCTTGATGATTGGGACCCTTGTGCGACTGAGAAGTCTAGCGCCGAGGCCCGCCTGCAGGAAGGCTTTTTCTATCAGACGAGGTATGGGTGACCCAGGAGCATCGGGAGGGATCTTGGACAGAGGTGAGACCAAGCCGAGGTCCAAGTCTGACGCCTTTGTGGCAAACCCAGAAGCCAAGCTACCGAAGCACTTGAGTTCCACCGAAATAGGGGGGATCCTATTGTTTACATCCTGCTGTTCCTCAAACTGGCAGATGACTTCGCGGCAAATGTGCTGTATGCGTTGGCGGAAAGCTTCTTTTTCCGCTATCTCAGATCTGTCAATCTCGGAATGAGCCAAGACTTGACTGCACAACAAGTCCAGCAGACGGGCCTGATTCATGACTTCATCTTGCCTCATATGAGGACGATATAGCTGAGGGCCTGATGCTGTGCCCTGTTGTACAGCCTGAGGCGGCAGCGCATTGTATTGTCTTGTTGAAGGCGAAGGCTGGTACTGTTGCCTATTTGCGGTTGCGGGTGACTGAGGACCATTCCACGAATTACGCGAACGAGGAAATTCCGAAGGCCTCGATGCTGGGATCGGATGAGACTGTGGCGGCCCCCATTGACTATTGGGCCTGTTCGGGTGGCTATACTGAGAGAATTGTGGCCGCGGCTCAGGGGCGAATGTCAGTTGAGACGACATCTGTCGTCTTTGAGCTTGGTTTGGGCGCCTCCTGGCCGGCTTGGGTGACTGAGGGGCATGTTGAGGTGCGGCGTCAGGGACGGACTCATTGCGGGGATAGCCGGCAATGGCCTGGTGCTGTGCCGGGACAAACGGATGATTTGACGACTGCGTGCCCAGCAACCCAGGCGGGCCTTGGGCTGAGGCCTGAGAGCGAGGATCTGCTGATGGAAAGGATCCGGGGCGAGCGTTTGGGTTGGCGTTTGTAAGTATCAGGTTCCGCAGATGGCCCTCGAGTCCCGACGCCGATGCGCCGTTTGCGGCACCGTGAGGCTCTCTTTGATTGGGCAGCATCTTGATCTAGGTGATGCCTGGGTCTGTCGATGTGGCAATGATGCAGGCTGGCCGGATATCTGGGCACCTTGAAAACTCTTACACGATTCTCTCTACAAGTCCGACATCTTCAAGTATTCTGCCATGCGGCACGGGTAAGTAGCTGATGAAGGAAAAAGGGGAGAATCAGGTGAGCCGGAGGATTGCCTCGTAGTACATACCTAATGAGGGGAGATGCCCAAAGGGTGGTATCGCGTACAGCCTCGGTGGTCGTAATGTGATGCTTTTTCGAAGCTGGATATTGATACCCTATCACGATGCTATCGGGCGATATGGTATGAATCAAAGAAATGGTGAGGACAAAGAGTCCGAGGCAGCAGAGATTCAGACAAGGGAGGCGACTGTACGTTGCTGGGTATGCGTGGGAAAGGATGATGAAAGAGCATGAAGCAGGCGATTCGTCGGCCTGTGATGGGCATGTTGCACAACGACGAAGTCAAGTCACCTTTGGAGAAGCGGAGCCGACGAAGCTGTTAGTGCAGCGCAGGGTGTCGCCGCTTGCCACTAGCAGGCGCGAGGAACCTGCGCTAAGCATCTGCTACAAGCTTGAAAGCCTGATTTCAAGCATCACGGCATCTCTGTTCTTGGACACGGTATTCAGTACCTAGATGGACACTTCTCATATAATCAAGAAGGCTACAACACTTATCAAATGAAACTGCATCTATGTTATTTTGTACTTTGGCCGAATCACTTGCAGGTTTACACCATGATTCTACAGTCGACGTCAGTGGGCCACCGAGCAAGGCAGTACACCTTTCGTTAAGAGCATACAGGTAACGAAGTAGAAAGAGTACCTCTACAGCCTACCTAGGTACTTCTGATGATGAAGCTGATGATCTGAAGCTTCCATCTTTCAATCCCCCCAATTGAAAACATTCTATTGAAATCATTGTCCTCATCAAAGTTTGTCACTTTCCCATGTTATCTCGAGCTCAGTTTGCTCTTGGATCTGTAGTGGGTACAACCAGCAGCCTTTGTCATCAAGCGTCATCAGGCAGCTTAGCGGCACTTCTCCGGCCTTTGGAAGGCCGACCTGATTAAACCAGCAGCCTTTCGGTGCTTCTCTTCCGTGCTTCACTCACCTCCAACATCAACCACCGTCTCCCTCGCCAGCTCTGCGGCAACGTCAGCATAACCGTCTTTCGCTCGCCGTCACAGCAGCTGCTTCAAACCGCAACGGTCACGCCGCTGATACGTCAATCTCGTCACGTCACACGCTGCCGCAATCAGCTGCAGCTCCCTCGTTCGGCTGCGGAGGCACGACAACCTCGTGCAAAGAGGCTGCGTGCCTTTTGACGCCTGCTCCCGCCATCAATCTCTCGTCCGCACCACGACATCAAGATGAGCGCATCTGCTGGAACCCCCAACGGCCCCCCTCACCCCCATCCGCATGGCCCTCCGCGGCCCCAAAAGGCGAATCCGCTGCGTCCTCTTCGCAAGAAGCCAAACCCACTCGTCGCATCGTCTCGCAAGCCGCCGCCCAAACCCAGTCAACCGCCTCTGAATGGCGCGCCATCATCTTCAGCGCAGGGTGCCGCGAACGGAGCAAAGCTCAATGCTGAAGAGATACGGAGTCAGTACGGCGGATGGAGCGAGCCGCCGCCCAATTACCCTTATAACGACATCCCGATCATGACCACCAAAAAAGCCCTTCTCGATGGAATTCGCTATCACCTCATGAAGTTCTCTCAGACCAAGCTGGGTGAGAAGCCCATTGATCCGACAGACCAGGAGGAATTTGCCCGACCCGTTACTCTGCATCGGCGTGATGCCCGCCAACCTCCCCCCGGAAGAGCCGTCAAGGTGGAGGAACCTGAACGCCCCCCGGTGGATGAGCAAGAGGCGGAAAGACTGGCACAGGCAAAGGCGGAGAGGGAAGCCCAGAGAGCCATCGACCAAGCCAAGATTGCGCCTGTTGCCAAGGAAGTGGTCAGCAAGCGCCCGAAGAAGCAAAAGGAGGAGAAAACAATGTTCAATCGGGCCCCGAAAACGTCCGCGGCGAAGAAGGAGTCAGACCTGAGATATGAAGAGGCTCTGCCTTGGCATCTGGAAGACGCGGATGGGAAGAACGTCTGGGTAGGCAGTTATGTGGCTGCTCTCTCCGAATCTAGCGTTGCATTCATGATCGATGGATCGGTTTTCCGCATGATTCCACTGGAGAAATGCTACAAGTTCAACTCTAAGCCGCCGTTTCAACCGTTTACCATAGATCAGGCCGAGGCTTTCATGAACCGCAAGGTTGATGTCGGCCGTTGGGTCATGAAGGACGAGGAGAAGAAGGCTAACCAGAACGATCTTGAAGCAACGCGTCGGCTGCTGTACGGACGGGGTCAGATGATCAAAGCTGAAAGCGACACCTTCAAGGCGGCTTCGCGCGAGGAGAAGATAGAGCACGACGAGCTCGACGTTTCTGGTGACGAATTCCAGGATGATGATGAAACTCCCCACTTTGAGCCACAGGAGGATGAAGATACCAAGGAATCCAAGACCAGGATCCGCCGCGAACAATTGGGAGCGAACCTGTTTGGCGAAGCAGACGAGCAAGAAGTGGACAAGGAACTGCAAGAGCAGCTTAGGGAGGAGTTGGAGAGACAGAAGTATGGTAAAACGACGAAAAAGGCTCTTATCAAAAGAGATCGAGAAGAGATATACGAGAGCGACGACTCGGATTCCAACCCCTGGAGCAGCTCGGTAAGTTGTCTTTTTTCCCATGTCACAGCTAACCTTGCCCGTTGCTTACGCGCAATTACTATAGAGCGAGGATGATAGCTCGGATGAGGAGGAGGAAGCCGGCAAAGAAGAAGAGAAGAAAGACGGAGAGAACAAGGATGCACAGGGTGACAAGGACAAGGGCAAGCTGCAGAGTGCCAAGGGGTCAACCACCCCGCAAGGCAAGCAGAAGCTCTCCGAGATGGCCAAGAAGGGCAAATCTCTCAAGCGCCCCGGCTCGCCTACCCTGTCCGAGTCGAGCGGCAACGAGTCGACGAGGAAGAAGCAGAAGAAGGTTACGGCAGCGGCTCTTGGCAGCCGCCCCGGCACTCCCGGGCTGTCGCAGACCACAGTTCGGCGTCCTAAGATCACGGCGGGCTCTGGAAGTGACGGAGAAGCCACGGCAGGAGAGATGTCGGATGGGGCCATGCAGAAGAAGAAGATTAAGCTGGTTGGCAGCTCGAGAGGAACGCCTTCGGCATCTAGGGCTGGCAGTCCTAATCCCACCCCGGCTGGTAAGCTGCTTTCCTAACCTTTTGTCAGATCTCCCGCCCTGTGACTTGAAACTAACAGTCAGCGTCAACAGGTGCTTCTTCTCCCTTATCAGGTGGGCTGATTGAGCCATGGGAGATTTTGGAGAAGATCCCGGCGGATGGAATCACGATTGGTGACCTCATCAACTTATTCCAGGGGCGTGTCGGAGACGGACCGGGTCGTATGCCCAGACAAGAGTGGATCGGGCTCGTTAAGCAGCTCTGCGATTACGGCCCTGACAAGCGCCTGCGCCGTAGGAAGTGAAGGGAAGGGGCAGTAATCTCGACCTTAAGGGTGGTGATAGAACTGTTGATTGCTGTACTGCATCTCAGGTCGTCAAGAGGGGAGCTATAAGTGAGCCCCTTTGTCATGGGGGCAGGATGGACAAATATGGCACTTCTTCTGCCTCGTTACAGAAACAAAAAAAAAAGATAATGAAAGCGCGGACGCGGCAAACATTCTGATGCCAGGCTATTCAGTTCCTGGGTATTTCAGATGGGGTATCTCATAATATGATGCATACTACTATTCTCATTCATCCATTTGCCATGCATAATCCAGCCCTTTGTTGCGCTCTCGCCGATTGATGGCCTTGAACCGCTCTGCTTCATGTCCATTGCCTCTGTCCACACCGTCCCATCGGTACCCAGGCTTGATGCCATAGCGATTAGGAGGCGCACTCCCCGCGTAGACGGGCCGGCGCTTCGAGCCCTTGCTTCCACGACCCGTGTCCTTGTCAGCGAGGAACTGCATCATGGGGTCGTTCCACCTCTGCTGGTCCTTGAGCTCTCTGTTCATCTCTTCATCGTCGGCCTTGCGCGCCAAAGGCATGAGCTTGGCGTTCTCCAGGTCTTCCCTGCGCCGCCTCGCGTTCTCCTGCTGGACCTCGCCCTTGAGCGACTCCTTGGCGAGCCTCTCCTTTTCCTCGGCCTCGGCGGCTAGGCGTCTTGCTTCAGCTCTCTTCATAGATATGTCGATTCGTCGACCCGTGGCGTCTCGGTACACCGTCTCTTCTTCTTTGGCATTCTTTCTGTGGCGCTCAAACTCTTCGCGTTCTTCCTGCTGCCGCCGCCTCAGCTGTGCAGAGACGGCCGCAGCGCTCTGCAACCCGGCATGCGTCCCGTCACTCATCTTCACCACGCCCTCGCCTCCCGCTTCAACGACCGGCAACTCATCGTCCGCAGCCCTCGCGGCTTCATTTTCAGCAGCAGCCGACGCGATGATGGCATCCGCAGCAGCCGCGGCGGCGCTGTCGTCTTGACGCTGAGACGCCTTTCCGCCTTCCGACACCGTTTTCCAATTGCTCTTTTTCAGCTTCCGCAGCTCGGCTGTGACTCCTGCAACGGTCAGGGGCCCGTCTTCGTCTGCGTCGTCTTGCGTGGCGCCTTTTCTCCAGGCTGAGTCGTCGTCGTCGTCGGTGATTAAGAGGCCGGAGGGTGCTTGCTTGTCCTTGCGCTTGCGCTTCTTGGAGGGTTTGGGATCGGCGACGAGGTATCTTGATGCAATGTAATTTGAGAGATCTGACGGCATGGCGAGGTATTTGATTGTGAATATAACGGAGGAGAAGAAATGTGAAAAAGAGCAACAGTAAAACGGGCGCGTCTGTGAATGGTTGGGATGATGTAGTGCTTCAGCTACTATAATAACGACTGCCGTGCACCGCTGTAGCGTAGATATGTACTCCGCAGATATCATGCCCCTATCGAAGCATGGGCGGACATCCGCCGCCCCGATACAGAAATATGATGGGGCAATGCCATGTACTCAGGTCGGGGCTTTCGACATCATGGGAAGCTGACCGTGGCATCAAAGACGCAAGTGACATCTTCCCGCCCGCATCTTGCGCCGCCACGCTTCGCAGGAGGAACATGCAGAGCCGTATCTCGACGTCCGACGCTCGCGACTGTCCTCTGGCCCCCGGTTCCGCATGAAGTCACCGCTCGCAACCTGAACTGTGTGTCAGCGGAATCACCGCACCCAACGTCGCCTTCGATGCCGCGGCCTCAAGATGAATCGTCGACGGAACCAATTCAGGCGTTGCCCGCTGCGGCCTCGGCCGCCAAGTTCTCGTACATGAGGCACTCGACCTCGACCATCGAGCCGTTCCCGACTTCTCCCTCCGACTCCTCGCTCGTCTTTCGCAGATCGAACCCTTCTGCTGCTTCTCTCTACGCCTCGACGCTGTCGCCGCCCGGCTCCAGGTCCATGTCACCTGCAGGCCGAGGATCTCCGTCACGGATTCTGTCGGGCACAGTGTTTGATCTTGGTCAGAACCGGGCACTGCCGGAGAATGTCGGGGACGACCCGAGCGAGCCACTGAATCTCATCTTAAAGGCCTTCGTGCCTCATGTGTCCGTCTATGCCTCGCGGGATACGGAGGCTTTGATTCGCGAAAAGGGCTTTCAGCATGGGTTGTGGGAGCTGTTACGACCGTTTGGCGAGAACATCCAGGGCAAGGTCAACATTAGGGACAGCAACGGCATTGGACGAATAGTGGAGGACTTTTCCATACGTTTCACACGATTCGGCGAGAACATTGAGCGCCCCGATGCTCTGACATCTGGATCCCAGCAAGCCCAGGCGCCGCGGAGTCAAAATGGAGCTCCGGAAAGAGATGCCGGAAAACGGTCAGCTATCAACGACATTGAATCTGTTGTCGAACGCCACCTCTCTTACGCGGAGGAATCATTCCTTGGAATGCCACATCAGAGCATCATGACGAAGAACGGCTCTGATTCCGAGGCAGCTTCTCCATACTATGCTTTGTATCTGCGGCGTCTTTTGTCGGGTTTACCCATCTCGCCCCACGAGACGTTTGCTCACCCTGTTGCCTGCATCATAGCGATCAGCTCCCGCAATCCAGCCCCGATTGAAGAGCTTCGGCGCCTCTACAGCGAAACCAGTCAGGGCGAGAGGAGGCTGCCCTCATGGGTCGATGGAGATTATCTGAGGTACTACGTTTTGGTCCACGACGAGGAGAACGACGACATTGCACGATCCATGGGATTGTTTGAGCAGATGAAGCGACATCTAGGGCTTCATTGCCATCTGTTGAGGCTACGATGCAGTCAGAGCGTGGAGACGGATGATGACAACATACCTCTTCCCCGAAGCGACTGGATGTCGGCTGCTGAAGAGTTGGCAGAGATTCGCCGAAGCGAGAACGATGAAGACTTTGAGGATCCGTCACGGTACATTTTTGAGTCTGACGCGACAGCCATCCGCACTTTTGTCCGCGAGATGGTGACGCAGTCGATTATCCCTACCATGGAGCGGCACGCCACCATCTGGAACGACCAAGTTGCGTCGAGGCGCAGAGGACTGACGGGAAGGTTCATGAATCTGTCAAAGAGGTTCTCCGTGTTTGGTAGTAACTCACGGAGTTCTTCAAGCGGCGCCAGCACAAGCAAAGACGGCTACGATCCCTCAGGCTTCTACCAGGCCGATACGTCAGAGGCCATCATGCGGAAGCTGGCCGATTTTGCCTTTATGCTGCGCGACTGGAGATTGGCTCATTCTACATATGATCTGCTGCGGTCCGATTTCAGCGAAGCAAAGGCCTGGAAATACCACGCCGCAGCGAATGAGATGGCAGCCATCAGCCTTCTTCTTATGCCACAGCAGCTGACGTCCAAAAGCCGCGCGGAGACTGTCGACCAAATGCTGGAGTCGGCATTCTATTCTTATAACACACGGTGCAGCTCCCCGTATGGAGCGACAAGGACGCTGATCCTGGCGCAAGAGCTTCTGAGGCTCAGGGGAGGATCCAGCATCGATGACGCTGCACGATGGTGTACCCGACTTCTGGAATCCAAGATCCTGGGCAGCATCGGAGATGCGCTGCTCAAGGAGCGACTGGCCATCTGCTATGGCTCCAAGTCGGGCGTCGGTAGCTGGAGCTGGGGCAGCCGACGGCGGAAATCAGCAGCCTGGAGCGTCTTTGCGGCGAGGGCTTGGGCCCAACAGTCCAAGTACATCCCCGCGCAGCGATGCCTCAACGAAGCCAAAAGGATGTACGAAACGCTGCCACATGGCCAGGGCATATCCCGGTTCGCCATTGCGCGAGAGACCATGGACTCTCTGCAGCGAGAACTAACGGAGAAGCTGGAGTTTCCTCTTGGGCATGACAGGGGTATGCCGGAGGATGTGGTCGATGGCGGCATAGATGAGGAGAGCGAGGCGTTGGTGGACACACGCTCGAGGAGAGCGAGCAACCTAGCACGAGGCGGGACGGAGACGGCACCACTGCACAATGAGGAAATGAGCAAAGATACCAACGAAGATATAGATAAAGAGGGTTTTGCATAGGACAAATGGCAAATGGGGATTGGGTATGACGGGGGGGTCGATATAAGGGGTAACTCACGGGGGTTGGCAAAGCCGCGAACTTGAACGGCTGGAGTTGTCTCATCTTTGTCGGGCCTTGCACCAACTGGCTGAAGTGTTAATGGACCGCTGATGATGATGGGCTTTGGCTTTAGCGATTCTGTATTATCGGTTCAAAGGCAGGTGGATGGAAGGCAGGCCTTTCTTTGATAGAGGGATTGGACACTGTGAAATATGAAGAATTACTGCCCAGTGGTTCACGATCTAAGCTCGGGCTGTGACTGGTGTACTTGACACAGCGTTGACCTCTTTATCATTTACGTTGAAAATGAGAAGCTATTGAATGTCTTCATCATCACATAATGCACGATAAGACAGAACCATACTGCAGCATCAAACAGAAGCTCGACGATTGCAGTCATGAAGTTGATTGACCAGCTCCATGGAGTCTCGAATCACATGCACTCAAGTCCAAACAGTCAGGCACTAACACAGCCAGTGCCTTAGCGGCACTTCATCCACTAACAGCCCGGCATCTCAAGGGCTCGACTGTCATCATCCGAAAACAAAACAAAACAAACAACGACCGCCTTCAATGCGCAGCTCCTCTTGTTACCCGTGTCGCTAGAATAGTCGCAGCGACATACTCCGAAACTTCTTCGTTGCTGCTTCTTTTTCTTCTTCTTCTTCTTCTTCTTCATACCCAGAGGAAAATCACTAGCCATCGCCTTGCGGCGGGATTCGACATGGGCGAGCTCGCCGACTATCTCGTCCAGCACGATGCCAACTTCCGCAAGTAAGCAATCATTCGCCCATTCGCCATTCCATCGTCATCAACTTGGAATCATACAGACCACCAACCGAAGCTGACGCTGGCCCAGATCCCGCCTCCCCGCGCTGTACTCCGACTTCCGCTCCCAAAAGACGCTGAACCCGGACGGCTACCAAGCCAACATCTCCGCCTGGCTGCTCGCCCTCGCGCGGCTCGCCTCCGAGGGCCTCCTCTCCCGCCAGGGCTCCCAGTCCAGCGCCCTCGTCTTCGACCTCGACGAGTCGCTCCGCAAGTCGCTCGCCAGCAAGCAGTTTGGCCAGCCGCTGGCGCTCGGGGCCGTGATCAGCGAGGCGCTGGCGCAAAAGGACCTGATCCCGCTGCAGACCTTTCTTCACTCGAACCACAACATATACCAGCAGAGCTGGTCGCAGATTCCGTGGGATGTGGTGGGCTGGACGCTGCGGCAGTTGGGCGTGATTGATCCGGCGCGGGGGGAGGACAGGATACCCAAGGGCAACTATGTTGTCATGAAGAACGTAGAGGCGGCTAGTCGCGAGCTGGGGGAGGTTATTGGTGAGACGGCACCGAGATATGATCGGGTTTTCACGAGAGGCCAGTTCCAGGCACTCTTCACGGCGGTGCTGGGCCAGGATCAGCGGCTGTCCGACACGGATACCGACGTGTTGCTCAAGTTCCTGTCTCGAGACAAAGACATGATTGAGTACGACGGCCAGACCGTCAAGATCCGAGCGAGCGGCGAGGCAAGAGGGATCACGCAAGAGGACTCATCCATGGCGTCTATAAAGGAGCTGATGGGCAGCTTGGAGCACCAGATCGATCTTCTTAACAAGAGAATCGACGAGCAAGACCAAGAAGCAAGGAACGCCGTCCTGCGCAAGAACCGCGTCGCCGCCCTGGCCGCCCTCAAAGCGAAGAAGCGAGCCGAGTCGTACTTGTCGACGCGCTACGCCACGCTCAACCAGCTGGAAGAAGTGGCCACGAAGCTGCAGCAGGCCTCCGACCAGGTGCAGCTGGTCAAGGTCATGGAGTCGTCCGCCAGCGCGCTCAAGAGCCTCAATGCCCAGCTCGGCGGCGTGGAAAAGGTCGAAGGCACAATGGCTCGTCTGAGGGACGAGATGAGCGCGACGGACGAGCTATCCGCCATCTTGGCTGAGCCGACGGGCATGGTCGTGGACGAAGAGGAGATTGATGAGGAGCTGGAGGCCCTGGAGAAGGAGCAGAAGAAGGAGGAGGAGGAGAAGCAGCGCAGCAGTGAAGAGGAGCAGGAGGCTGCCAAGGCCAAGAAGGCGCTGAAGGCGCTGAACGAGCTTCCAGACGTTCCTACGGGAGATGAGCCTGAGCGGATAGGTTCGCGGTCGCCGACTTCGGAGACAGGCATTGCGAACTTGTCGCTGGGGACGTAAGAGTTGAGGGGGGATGGGGAAGCGGCGCGGAATGGAATTTGATATTTGGGATGTGATTATGAGCTGGCGATGTCATCTTTTCAAGAATCAGAACACTACAAGGGCTGTAGGCTACGGGAATCCGGCGTATGTAATGAGACGTTCTGCACTTTTTTTAATCGGATCGCAGCGTAATCAAATCAATGTTTACTTTGCAGTCAGAGGAAAAGGCACGAGCGCTGTGGCGATAGTCCCCCTTTCAAAGGCTACGTTGTCATGGCTCGTTATCTTCATCAGGTGCGTGGGCTTGCACTGGCGAGAGATGTGTATACATATGTGCCTAGGTCTGGATTATGCACCCGCTTAGTATTTGTCTGCTTCTCCTATCCTTCCCTCCGCGGAAGGTGTCGAGCCTATCGGTCGTTGTGAGAGCTCCCAGGACATTGGCTCAGCATGAGAAGGAGGCAACACCGATTCCAACCCCGGAGCTGCTTCTGACTTTGATTCTCCCTGTTGAGGCAACGAGCCGTCCATCGTCGGCGGCACCCTATCGGGTGGTTGAGAGGACGACTCGTCCACCACTTGATCCGCCTCTTCCGTCTTCTTCGTCGCCGCCTCTTGCCTGCTCCTTCTCGCACTCGCAATCAGGTCCCTAAACGAAGAATCATGCCTCGCCGCCCACGCCGCGCCATCGAAATCCTTGTCCTTGATCGCCGCCGCAGTCTGCGCGACCCGTCCCATGGTCGGCGCCCGGCCCCCCTGCGTGCGCTCCCACGCATCCAGGTCGTGCAGCAGCTCGGAGCGCTTCTTCGGTATCGCCGCGTCGCAGTTTGCGTTCCAGAGGGTGAGCCACTCCTTGTGGCGCTTTTCCAGGAGCACGCGGGGCCCCTGGCTGGAGATGCCGAGGTCGGACATTTTCTTCCGCAAGGCTTGTTCCTTGAGCATGGAGTAGTTGAGGGGGGGCAGTCGTTCGAGTGTCCTTTGCTGCTTTCGGCGGGATTGCGCAAAGGAGGGTGCTGCTGCGTTATCGGAGGCGACGGTGTTATTTGGATTGCTTGCTGCTGCTGCTGCTGCTGAAGGGCCGGGACAGGATTCCAAGTGGCCGAATACCTGCCACTCTTTCATCTTTTTGTTACAGAGGGGACAGGGAACAAGGCCGTTTGCTGTGTGAAAGAGGGAGTTGTTAGCGACTTGCTGGGAGTAAAAGGGTCGTTATATATGTGTGTGACAGGTGTGCGACATACGAGCATCCGGAACATAGTCGTCGTCCTCGTCGTCGTTGTTCGAATCAGGCACAACCTGCTCCTCCACCTCCTCAGACGGCGTCACATCAACCGGCACACCCGTCTCCCCCCGGGTTCTGCTCAACCGAGCCGACGTCCGCAACCGCTTCGGTTCATGCGACACATGCGCCTCGGACGCCTTCCTCTTCGGCGACCGACTCCTGCTCGACCCGTCAAGACCATGACTCCGCGCAAGGCTCAGCGCCGCCGCCCGCGCCTTGGAGAAGGCCTCGACCGTCTCCTCCATGGACCAGTTGCTGCGCAGCTTGAGCTCCTGCTCGGAGGCGCGGCACATGGGGCATTTGCCGTCGTTGGAGAGCGCCCGCCGGATGCAGATGGAGCAGAAGGTGTGCGAGCAGGAGGTGATCATGGGCGTCTTGTAGAGGTCCTTGCAGACTTGGCAGCGCAGGGCGGCTTCGACGGCTGCGAAGCCGGAGAGCGGCGTCGAGAGCCAGTCGGTCGAGTCGGGAACATTGTCGTCGGAGGAGGCCATTCAGACGGCTGGCGGTTCTCCTTGGCACGAGGAATGGGATTGATATCCAAAAGAGGGGAGAGACGATGTTGTCTTTTGTCTGCTGGTGAGGGCTGAGCAGAGCGCAATTCTATAATGGAGCGACAACAATTAGTTCCCAGCAGTAACGCTCAACATGGACGAGCCGACGAGTGGCTTATAACAACATGAACGAGAGACGGCCGACTGCCTTGTGGAGATTTTGTCCAGAATGCGCCGTCGCGACTGACGCGCTGAATGGGAGGCAATCCGCTGGTTAGAGTGATTGTCCGATTAGATGCATAATGGACCGGCCGTCGACGGAGTCCTCTCACGCTGGTCTGGCCGCGTTAAAACGGTGCACATGCATCAAACCGTACAGATCAAATTGGCGGGCACGTGAGTTCGTGTTAAGTGCCAAACGCGTGCCGCCCAAATCGGAGGGCGAGCTAATATTACCAGTATCAGTCCATATAAGCAGGGAAACGAGCTGGCATATTGCCTTCGTCTTCTGTTGCTCATACAGTCAAAGAGGAAACGCAACGCATCATGGACGAGGCCACAAAGTACCTCTCGGACCGGCTCCTGAGCGAGGAGGTGCCGGTATGTGTAGTTGCAACTTCCGTGTCGTGGAACAGCTGACCTGAGAGCCCGCGTTTGGTGTAGGTGACATATCGTCTCTTAAGCAGGGCACTCAACATTCGAGTCAACGACGCCAAGCAGTAATTGAGAAGCCTGCCTTTTTCTGATATTTGCATTCTTGTCTAATTTTTGTCAAATTAGGAAGCTCTATGAATTCTATCGGGCCCAGAATGCTTCCAAGGCGGGCTCAGTCCATGCCACCTACCTGATCTACGGCTCCAAGACGGAAGACAGACAGCCAGACACCGACATGGACGGCTCAGCACCGGAGCATGAGCCCCTTTCCGACTATGTGCCTACCAGGACGGTTACGATAGTGGCCGAAGAGAAGCTGAAAGGTCTTGGGACTTGCACAATGACATTGCTTCGTATCAATCTTTGCTAACAGTCCGCGTAGAGGTGCTGGCTGAATACGAGCAAGTCTCCTCGTTCCACATCTACAGCCTGGCTCCGTTCCCCCAAAGAGATCTAGCACTGCTCTCCGATGTGGCCAAGTCGCTCTCTGAATACAGGAATACCGAAGACACAGCAAAGGCGCTCGACACATACGGCATCATCACCAATCCCCAGGCACGCAAAAGAGACCGGAAAGGACGTCCCCAAATCCTGGCCCCAACAAGCGCGCCCAAGCCCGTCGCCAAGCAGGACAAGGCTCCTCCCGCGGTGGCCACGCCCAAGCCCAGCCAGCCGGAAAAGACCAAGGAGACCCCGACGTCCGCCTCTGCTGACGCTACTCCGGCGTCCAGCGCCGGCAAGAAGCCTCCCGCGACGCTGAAGCGCGGCGCCTCCGGGGGCATCATGCAGTCCTTTGCCAAGGCGGCCGCGAAGCCTCCCAAGCCGAAGCAGCCGAAGCCTGAGCCCAAAGCCAAGGAAGAGGACACCAGCATGGCTCTATCTGACGATGGCGAGGCCGACGAGGAAGACGTGCTCCCTCCTCTCAAGACTGTCGATCTAGAAGCTCTGAAAAGGACGAGGAAAGAGCGGGAAGAAGCGCTTATGCGCATGATGCAGGATCCGGAAGACGACGATGTCAAGGAGGAGGCCAAGAAGCAAGACGAGCAGTCAGACGAGGAGATGGAAGAGGCATCTGAGCCCGAACCAGAGCCCGAGCCCGAACCGGAGCCCGAGCAGCAGCCGAAGGAAGAAAAGGAACCTACGGAGGTGGTGTCGAATTCCAGCAACGGCCGCCGGAGGGGCAAGCGACGGGTTATGAAGAAGAAGCGCATATTGGACGACCAAGGATACATGGGTAAATTCTCCTTTCGTCTCAATACTTGGCAAGGTCAATGTTTACTGACTCATTCTTCGTAGTGACTATCCAGGAGGCTGCGTGGGAGTCGTTCTCCGAAGACGAGGCTCCTGCACCCGCAGCCGCGAAAGCAACGCCTACACCAACGCCCGCTTCGTCGACTCAGAAGGCCAAGAAGGCGGCGGCTGGGAAGGGCGGAAGCCAAGGCAGCATCATGTCGTTCTTTTCCAAAAAGTAGTTGCTCGTCAGCACGCCCCTCTCACAAGCCCTCTATAATATAACTCATCTCGACGCACAATGATTGCCTCTTCTTTGGTTACTATTCTTCCACTGAAGCTCAAACTCATACCCAACTGCTCACTGGACGATCACTGTCCTTGACCGCAGCCGCCAGCCTCTCATAATGCTCCAAGTTGCCCTGCATCCTCCGAATCAGCTCCCCCAGCCTCTTGACGCCATCCACCAGATCCTCCTCCGGCTCCCAAGAAAAACACAGCCTGATATTCTCATCAAACCTCGCCGCCGCCTCATCCCCCTTGACAGCAAACATATCCCCCCTCCCAACAATGATATTCTCCTCCTTCAGCGCCGCATCCGAAACCATGACCGCCAACGGGCCCCTCGTCAACGTAAGCCAAACAAAGTACCCCCCGTAAACACCACCACCACCCTCAACCCCCTTCACACTCGACTCCCGCGCCACCACCCCCAGAGGCCCCAGATACTCCCTCACCGCCTCCATCATGATCCTATGCCTCCTCTGCAGCGCAGGCCTCGTCCTCTCCTCGATGAACTCAACCAGCTCCCCCGTCTCCAGCAAATCAGCCATTATCCCCGCGCAGAGCCCGCTCGGCGCACCGCCAGACATGCTCGACCCCGTCTTGGACAAGCCCAGCGCGAACGCGGCCGACCCCTCCGCCCACCCCGTCCTCACGCCCGGGCCGGCAATCTTGCTGAACGAGCCGTTGCTCACCGCGTGCCCGAAGCCGCGCGGGTCGTTGTCCGCGCGGCCCATGGCCCTGTCCACGTCGCACAGCCGCGGCAGCCTCATCTCTGGCGGGCGTTCCGGCGTGAGAGGCCGGCCGCCGCTGGAAGAGGAGGAGGAGGAGGAGAGGGGCCACTGCAAGAAGTCGTAGACGTCGTCGCTGATGACGAGGGCGTCGTGCTTGCGGGCGAGGCGGACGAGGGCCTGGCGGTGGTGCAGCGACATTGTCTTGCCGGAGGGGTTGGAGCAGGTTGGCACGGCGTAGATGATGTGGCGGTAGAGCTTTCGAAAGGGGCCTGGGTCTTTGAAGGGCTTCGAGGGCAGGACTAGTTAGCTTTTTGCCATTGGCACAGCAGCTTCATATTGCTGATATGAATTGGCAAGGTAAAAAAGGGGGAGAGTTTGGTTCAGCCTCACCTCCGGACGAAACCCCTTCTCCTCCTCCTCCTCCTTCTCCCACTCCTCCATCCTCCTCTCCAGCTGCCCCAGATCAACCCCCTCCTCATCCTCCGGCACAGCCCTCAACCTCCCCCGGAACCCGGCATCCTCAAAGATGGCACCGGCCAAATGGTAGCACGGCGCAACCATCCACACGGCCCTCGTGTACTTGGGATCCGTAAAGCTCTGCAGGATACAAGCCAAATTCTGGCTCGCGCCGCCCGTGACGCAGATCCGGTTCGCGTCAGGCTCGACGCCGTAGTGCCGGCCCAGCCATTGCGCCAGGCGCTCGCGCAGCGGCTGGTAGCCCTCGTCGGGCGCGTACTGCAGGAGGGGCACGCTGGTGACGGGCGAAGACAGGATGCGCTGGGCGGCGGAGGAGAGGAGGTGTGCGGGGAGGAGGTCGGGGGAGGGCCAGCCGCGGAGGAGGTTGATTTGTTTCTGTTGCTTCTTGCTTGGTGCTGGGGGAGAAGACATTTCGGCGGTGGCTGATGTGGTGAGGAGACGATGGGAGGGTGGATGGCTTGGTGGTGAGGGCTTGGGTGAGAGGGGGTTGAAGCTGTGAGGATGCGGGTGGTGGAATCGAGTTGGTGGAGAGAGTCTGAGTCGTGGCTGGTGCGAGAAGAGTCGCATCGCTCGGCTGGGTGGCTTTTGGGAGACTGTCGATATGATGATGGCAACTCGGCGGAGGACAGACTCTCTTTAAGTGAGCGCCTCTTGCTTTTGTGAGCTGGCAAGGATGAGTTGTATAAGAGCATTTGAAGTGTCAAGTGTGGAGTCTTATGTACGAGTTGAAGCTCATTCTCAAGTGTGGGGGTGAGAGGCTTGCGATTCACACGCCTCATTTGTCACCCTCACGGCAATGGACAAGAAGCTGTCCTTTCAGCTCATACAAAAAGTACAAGGATTTTGGTTTGTATTTCGAACATGTACAATGGATTCATCCAGTCAACTACAGAAAATCATCCCTTTCAAGCATCTCACATCTCATACGGCGCCGCCCCCGGCCCAAACACCAAGTGCGGCTTCCTCTTGGCCAGATCCAATATCGTCACCGCAAACACGCCGTTCGCCCAGGCAAACCAGCTCCGCGTGTACTGGCTCACGTAGTTGACGTCCACGCTCTCATGGATGAGGCCGCGCGGGGACGCTTTCAATACCAGGTCGAGGCACTCCTTGATCTCGGCGTCGTCGTTGGACGTCTGTGCCTGGAGCAGTAGGCTCATGGGCCAGGCATTCTTCAAGCCAATGTGCGGTCCTGTGATAACACCAATTAGTCCAACTGTTCTTCTTGCTTGACCGTTCGAGAACAACATACCGCCGATTCCTTGAAAGTCTCTGCCCTTCAAGTAATACGGGTTCCCCTGCTTGTCCAGTATCATCTTTCTCGTGTTCTGGTACACCGGGTCGTCCACGTCGCAGAAGCCCATGACGGGGAGAGCAAGGAGCGAAGGATAATTCGCATCGTCCATCAAGATGGAAGAGCCATACCCGTCCACCTCATAGGCAAACACGTCGCCGTACTTCTTGTGCTTGACGATGCCATGCTCCAACACTCCCGCACGCAATTTCTCGCTCCATTGACTCAGCTTGGCGGCCAGAGCCTTATTACTCCCCGCCGCCTGAAGCATCTTGGCAGCCCGACCAAGCTCCACGGACATCATGGCATTTGCCGGGATGAAGAAGCCCAGAATGGTGGCATCGTCACTCGGTCGAAACGCCGACCGAACCAGTCCCGTCCCGCCATTCAGGGGATTCCCAACGCCCTGGAGGTTGAGCGTCTCCGTGCCGGTGTTGGTCCATCGCTGGAAGGTATACGCGTTGCGGTCATACTGGCCCGTCTCCGGGTGGAACGTCGGCTCCGACTGCTGCTTGAGCACCACCAAGAGCGTCTCCACGGCGCGAAGCCACCGCTTGGTCACAAAGTCCGTCGCCCCCGTGTGGTCGTAAAAGTCGTTGCCCAGAGCCAGAAAGTGCGCCAGCGAGTCCAGCTCGTACTTGCATTCGAACACGACACTCGGCTCATACGCCGGGTGCACCGCGTCGTCCTGGCCGTTGGCCGAGGCGGACAGGTCGCTGATGGGGGGCGGCTGGAAGGCGTTGCAGTACGGCGACTGGATCACATACTCGGACTGCGTGTTGATGGCCCCCACGATCAGGTCGAAGATGGCACGGTCCTTCTTGGCCAGGGCCTGGTACGGGCGCAGCTGGTTGGTCGAGTCCCGCAGCCACTCCGCAACGATGTCCCCCGTGATGATGAACGACTGCGGCCCTTCCCATGCGCCGTCCTCCAGCGGAGGCCCTTGCACGGGGACAAAGCCCGCGTCCTTGCCGCCCTTTGTGTGGAACTTGACCGTCGTGTCTGTCGTGGAGGGAAACGCATTCTCAAACAGCCGCGCCAGGTCGGGGTCCTTGATCCTCGACGTCACCTCGTCAATGACCCTCTCGATCTCGTCCGACTGGAACGTGCGACATCGCGGGTTCGGCCGCTGATAGGGCAGGGCGAGCGGGCCCGAGCTGTAGGGACGACTGCGGCCTGTCTGTCAGATGCTTATGAAGCTCATTTACCACGGGGGAAGGGCCCGACAAACTGCGGATAGGATGCGTAGAGCGCATAGTCGGGACAGATGTCGGCGTAGTCTGGCAGCGGAACCTGCCAGTCGCCTCGGCCTTGGGCGTGGACGGGCGTCACTGCGCCGAAGCCGAGCAGTGCGGCTGCCAGCAGCGGGAGAGGCATGTTGGCTGAGAGGGATGGAAGCCAATTCGACGGTCTTCTGTATCGCCGAGTGGTGGGGTCTATAGGTATGGTCAATTCATGGGGACTGGGTTTTGGTGGTTCAGTTGTGATGCACTGATGGAACTTTCATCTTAGGTTTGCTTCATCCCAACTACCTCATGTGGCACTTCAGGCCCTGCATGCGCTACAGATCCCCCACTGCAGCACCCCAGAGCTGTTAGTACATACAGGCCGCTGTGGAGCTGCTAATAAGCTGGGCCTGGAGCTACAATTGAGACAATGGAATCCGGCCCTCAAATCCGGAGCAGTACGTCATTGTCGGGCTTCGAATTGTCACCTTACTTCACAGAGGATTTGAAGACTCGAGATGTTCAATCATTATGCATCCGTATGTACAGGGGTATTCGTCCATCTGATAACCATCATCAATTTGGTCAAATGAAGCCAAAGAAGAAGAGACAAGGGACAACTGCGCTTCAGGCCAGCAAAGTCATCGGCCCCGATTCATCAAGTAAACCAACAACAGCAAGACGGTGCTCCAAACTCCAATCCGACCGCAGAGAATCAACAACCTCACCAACCCCACGTACGGCTGGACGCTGTAAACACTGGTGGCTTCCATTGAATCTTGGACGGATCCAGAACCCTCTTGGCTTTTTGCTTTTGCTTCTCCCGCTGCTGAATCAACCTCTCCGGTATCACAATCTTGTGGTCGCTCTTATGGTACACCTGCATCTTCATCGCCTGTAGCGTGTGCTCAACGTCCTGCGTCGTCATCGCCAGCGCCGACGAGATGGCCTCGATCGTCACCTTCTCATCCCGCTCATTATATCCCAGCAGCAAGTCGAGAATGTTCTCAGACCAATACTGCCGGTAACTCAGAAGACCAAGATCGGACAAGGGCTTCTCTGGAGAGCCCAGCTTGCCTTCGATCTTGGACAGCTCATACGAGAACTGAATCAGCAGACGGCCATAGCCTTTCCGCTGGTATTGCGGAAGGGTCAAGATACAGGCCACGTTGTATGCATCTGCGCTCTCCTTTTCCTTGGAGAAGTATCCCACAATGTGGCATCCCTTGTCCGTCCGCATCGTCATGACATAGAACAGAAAGGGGTCCACGTCGTAGTAGAGCGTCTTGTGGTCCAGGAACATCTTGGACAAAAGACACAGGTTGCGGCACCAGGTCCGCTGTCGCCTCCCATCAATCTCGAAGAAGGAGACGTAATCATCTCGATAAATCTCGTTGCCCGGTGGGTGTTGCAGCGTACACTTCTTTCGGTGGCGCATAAAGGCAAACTCGTCCCCGTAGTAGCTAAGGCAGAATTCGCAAATGTATATCACGTCCTCGAGCGCGAAGCACTCCGGATACGGCGAAAAGTACCACGGAAAGAGGTCGTGCTTCCCAAACTGGACCTTTGAAATGTTTCGTATTCGCGATATTTCGGCCGGGTTCTGTGTCATCGATCCCGACGTCCTCAGCTTCTCAATTTCCTCCTCTCGGCTGAAGCCATGGTCCTCCTTCTTCTGCTCTTCTTCTTTTTCATCGGCAGCCAAGTCGTCCCCTGCGCCTGGTGTCGCGCTCGTTTCGAAACTGCCGTTTACTTGCGATTCGGCATCTGGTCCGACCGATACAGACTTCCGCTGGCCTTGCGAATCGACAGAGTCTATTAATCAGGTTCAGATGGTCAGCGGCTTTCGTCAATCGAGAGTGTACGAAGCTCGTCGGAGGAGCGAATCGGAGGACGCCTGGGCAACGGGACGATTCAGACACTTACCCGTCCATGGATGCGGCGTCGTCGCCTCGCTGGCTACAGATTGTTCGCGCTTCCCGGGCCGCTTCTGCGACTTCTTCGACACTTGCTTCTTCGGCTGGCTTGACGGCGCCTTTTTCGTCTTCGAGTCCTTCGGCTTGTCCTTCTCGGGGTTCGGCCATTCGACGTCCTGGGTAAAATCGATTCGCGCGACCGGCACCCACTCGTCCAGACGCTTGTTGAAATTGTCAAAGTTGCAGTAATAGTGCTTCCCTGACTTGGTTTCTTTTATGCTGAGGATTTCGGCTCGTCGCGGCTGCCCGTCCTTCTCGACCCAAGCAATGCAGCCCGTCTTGAGCGTCTCCGGCGTCGCCTTGCCTTTTTGGCGCGGCGTATCGGAGCCCACCGATGGCTCGCCGTGGGGCGTGCCGCCAGCCATGATGGAAAAGTCGGGATGAGTTGGAAAATAGACGATCGGAAGATGGGAAAAGAATCAAGAAATCAAGAATGCGATCCAGAGGGGCCTGGCAGAATATTGCGATTTTAGCGGCTGCGTCACATGGTGCTGGCTCGGTCCTAGCTTTTCTGAGCAGGCGGTGAATGCTCGCCCATCCGATACAAGCATATGCGCCGTTTTGAAGAATAAGAACATCGAAAAGGTGGTGGGGCCTCGTGCAGGGTGCATCACTTAACACGGAATTTACAAGGACAAGGCTCAAGATCAACACCCATCTCTCACTGCATATCGGCTACACAAATTCGAGGTTTCTTCCACTCTCTATAACCCGACGCATGATGCGCTTTCTTGAGACTCTTTTATTGAATAGGTTCTTTCAGGCCCCTATATAAAAGGATGGCCGGGCTTTCTTCCAACTGGAAAAAACTTCAAGCTCAACTCCAGGCTGAGGCCGCCTCCAAGCCTTCAACTAAACGAAAAGCTGAAGAGCAGCTGCAAACCCCTGCGAAAAGAAAGTCTCTGCAAACGCCCAAAGGCAAGAACCCTGGACCACCAAACCGCAAGCAGAGAATGGGCGGTGTCCAGAGCTCAACTGCAATCGAAAAGCCAAAGCACACTCCGTCGCCGTCGCTGGCAATATGGGCAGAGGATCATGGCGTCTCGGCGGAGGATTTGGCAGAGGCGTACGGTCTAGGCGTGAAGGGTAACTCTCTGATGCTGGCATCTGAGAAAGACAAAGTGAACCACGGCCTCACGAAAGGACTCGAGATTGGAAAGTACGTCGCCATCGATTGCGAGATGGTAGGGGTCGGCCCTGGTGGCCATGAATCAGCGCTGGCACGCATCAGTATTGTCGACTTCCACGGGCGGCAAGTCTACGATTCGTATGTGAAGCCAAAGGAGCGCGTCACCAATTGGAGAACAGCCGTGAGCGGAATCTCACAGAAGGAGATGAGGTTCGCAAGAGATTTCGACGAGGTGCAGAAAGAAGTCGACGCCATCATCAAAGACAGAATCCTCATTGGGCACGACATCAAGCACGATCTGGAGGCTCTCAAGCTCTCTCACTCTCCAAGGAATATTCGCGACACCGCCAAGTACCCGGCCTTTAAAAAGTATGGACACGGGAGGAAACCGGCGCTCAAGATATTGGCCAGAGAGATTCTCGGCATCGACATTCAAAGCGGACCGCATTCGAGCACCGAAGACGCAAGAGCTACAATGCTGCTCTTTCGGAAGCACAAGTCTGGATTTGATATGGACCACGCCAATCGGTTTGCTCCCAAGCAGCCGGCACACAACGGCACAACTCGCACAAAGAAGAAGACGAAGAAGTGATGGAACCACATGCCTCTCTACACTTCTGATCGAATGATACCCGTTGGCTTAATTCATTTCCACTCAGGTTTCACTGTGGTGATGAATCACGAAGTGCCTCGAGCGAAAGCAGTTAATTTGATTTGCTCTTAGCAAAAACGGTGACGGAAATTGACTGCCAGTACAATTTGGATAATGGATGAAAGGGACCACCAATGTCTCAGCAGCACTTTCATCACCTAACGTAGTGCTTATCTCTTGACCAGCGCTCTGATACAATACTTATATATTTAAAAAGAAGAGCTTCATCAAATTCAAACAATAAGACATTCATACGATTGACATTTGTGATGGGAATGGCAAATGGCGACCCAGGTCAGACTGGAGAGCCGGCAGAAGCTTTACACAGTGCCATTTCAGGGTTAGCGCGTCAGAACACGCTATGTAAGATCGCAACTCCAGATCTCTGATTAGATAACGAATCCATTAAGCTGCAGCGCGTCTTGTGCTCATACATGTACATACGACGCGAACCAGGTTTTACTGAACAAACGAGTGCCGCTGGCAGAAGGGAGCCTCACTTCATATTCCCCTATTCTTACCGGTTTTCAATTGATGCAAGATGTCTGAACAAGCAATGCTCGAGATCCGAACAGACGAGGCGGCGACGGGCAGAGGCATCGTCAACCTGCTTCCCTGCCGTGTCCAGCACACCGGCCCAACCGGGCCATCTTCAGCTTACTGGAATCCCACTGTAGATGAGAGTGAGTCTGGTGATCCTAGGAGCAATATCTATGAGTTTGTCGCTGAATATTCTCAATTCATCTCTTAGACGACATCAGGACTGCCTATCTTCGGGGCAGGAGGCTTCAGGGGAAGACGGTATCACTACCCGCAGACTACCGAGGCGTTGTTCTTCAGCGAAAAGACGATGCGCCGGAACCCGCTGAACAGCCAGACGTCGTCATGATTGGAGAAGATGGAGATGAAGGATCGGCTCCCAGGCTGGGAACGATGCACGTCGTGACGGAATTCGACAAGTTGGTTGTATGGTCGCATGATGCCGTTGCTGATGCTTCGTCTGATCCGTACCTGAGAAGCGTGGAGTGGTTCAAGGTGGCGGATAGTGTAAGTTGTGCACGCCTACCTACCTATGCAAAGAACCACTGATAGGCTGATGAGATGATTTCCTCTACAGATACATTCTTACGGAGTGGAGGACAAGGGAGACGCCAAATGAGAGCGATGTGAGATGGTAAGGGATGGCTGTTGGCTCCTGCTGACGATTTTGATGATACCCAATTCTACACAGTCAACAGCCAGCGGTTGGATATATAATATAAAGCAAAATGATATAGAATGGCGTGAAAGTCTGCTTTTAGCAAAAGAAGCATTGTATGTGAATTGAGACTGCAAATGGTAGTTATCGTGACATGTTCTTAAGGTAGCGTTGAGCCGTCAAGCTTCATACCGTAAGGTACATACATACTTGTATAGGTACCTTAAGAGCAGCAGCACCACCAGATGCAATCAATTAAATTTCGCGTCGCGCTAGGCCCAAGCCGGCCACCTCGACGCGGTCCCACGCGTTGCTCCCCTCTAAGGCTCTTTACAACCCAACCCACCTGCAAACCTCCAAAATTGGGTACGGCAACAGATATTCTCCACAGCCTCGCCTTCTGCATCTGCACTTTGCATCGGCACACCCTCGGCGCCTCTGAGCTGATGCACATCCCGACGGCCTCACTGCACATCTTATAGGCCGTTCTTCCCTCCATAAGCCCCCAATGGCTACCCCCGGCGAACCCAGCTTGATGATGTCGGACGGCCTGGCCCCGCGACGCCCTGGAGGCTTCCCCTCGTCCTCATCAGCTCGTCCGCGCGGGCCGCCCTCGGAGAACATGGGGACGCCGCGGGACGACTATGGCGATGGCGACGGATTTGCCGACGACCAGCTGCCGCGGAGCTCGCGTATCCCGGATGCTGCGAGCATTCCCAAGGTCGAGGACCGCATCGGCTTGCTGGTCCAGGACCACTTTGAGGGCTTCATTGAGAAGTGAGTGAGCTGAGGGCTTCTCTGGCTTTGCCTAACTCTTGGTCCTTGACTAACCAATCTACGTCTTTCTTCGCGATAGCTTCATTGAAGATCCCCTCTCTTCAGGCGCACCCCCGTCGAGCGCCGTCACCACCAACAAGTACTACATTGCCCAGATCAGGGGCATGCGCACATACCAGCTCTCGACCTTCTACGTCGACTACAAACACCTCGCCTCCTGGGAGAATGGAAGTCTGGCAGACGGTGTCATCCGCCAGTACTACCGATTCCTCCCCTTCCTCACCGCTGCGCTGCACAACATGATTGCAAAATACGAACCGCAATACTTCCGCGAGCATCGACAAGCCACCACATCCAGCAAGCTGAGCACTTCCGGCGCCAGCCAATATGGCTCAGGAACGCAGAGCGACTTGAACCAGAGGAAGAACGAGCACCAGCAGACGGACAAGCTGTTTTCCATCGCCTTTTACAACCTCCCTCTTGTCTCGCGCATTCGAGCCCTGAGAGCCGCCAATATCGGCCAGCTGCTCTCCATTTCCGGTACTGTTACGAGGACATCAGAAGTGCGGCCTGAGTTGTCTTTGGCCACTTTCGTCTGTGAAGCTTGTCGCGCCGTCGTCCCCAACGTCGAGCAAACATTCCGATACACCGAACCAACCCAATGCCCCAACCAGACTTGTCAGAACAGAGTCTCATGGCAGCTGGACATTCGGCACAGCACGTTTGTCGACTGGCAAAAGGTCCGCATTCAGGAGAACAGCTCCGAGATTCCCACAGGCAGCATGCCTCGCACCATGGATGTCATCCTCAGAGGCGAGATTGTCGATCGTGCCAAGGCGGGTGAAAAGTGCATCTTCACAGGCGCTTTGATTGTGGTGCCAGACGTCAGCCAGCTCGGCCTTCCTGGCTTGCGGCCCACGGCCGTTCGCGACGATCGGGGCGCCCCTCGGGGTGCTGACGTTGGAGGCAACGGCATCACCGGCCTCAAGGCCCTTGGAGTCCGAGATTTGACGTACCGCCTGGCGTTCCTTGCGTGCATGGTTGCTCCTGATACCACTTCCACCGGCCAATCTGCACATAGTGGCGCCATCGACGTTGTCAACGCTCTCACTCAGAATGCGGGCAACCCCTCTGAGGGCACTGAATCGGTCGAGGAAGCTCAGGCTGCCGTCCTAGCGTCCATGAACAGGGCTGAGATTGACGACTTGCGATCCATGGTCCACGGAGACCACATCTACTCCCGACTGGTCAACTCTATTGCGCCGGCCGTGTACGGCCACGAAGTAGTCAAGAAGGGCATTCTGCTGCAGCTCATGTCTGGTGTTAGCAAGACCACGGCCGAGGGCATGCAGTTGAGAGGCGACATCAACATCTGCATCGTTGGAGACCCTTCGACGTCCAAGTCCCAGTTTCTAAAGTACGTGTGCTCCTTTGCTCCACGCGCCGTGTACACCAGCGGCAAAGCCTCGTCGGCTGCCGGTTTGACGGCTGCCGTTGTCAAGGATGAGGAAACGGGAGAGTTTACCATCGAGGCCGGTGCTCTCATGCTTGCTGACAATGGCATCTGCGCCATTGACGAGTTTGACAAGATGGATATTGCCGATCAGGTTGCCATTCACGAAGCCATGGAACAGCAGACCATCTCGATTGCAAAGGCCGGCATTCAGGCCACGCTCAACGCGCGTACGAGTATCCTGGCTGCGGCCAATCCTGTTGGAGGCCGCTACAACCGCAAGACGACTCTCCGCGCCAATATTAACATGTCGGCCCCCATCATGTCGCGTTTCGACTTGTTCTTCGTCGTTCTGGATGAGTGCTCAGAGCAGTTCGACCGCCACCTTTCCGAGCACATCGTCAGGGTTCACCAGTTCCGCGACGAGGCCATCCAGTCGGAGTTCAGCACGGAACAGCTCCAGCGGTACATTCGCTTTGCAAGGACGTTCCGCCCCGAGTTCACGGATGAGGCGAGAGAGTGCCTTGTCGAGAAGTACAAGGAGCTCCGGGCCGATGATGCCCAGGGCGGTGCCGGCAAGAACTCGTACAGGATCACTGTCCGTCAGCTCGAAAGTATGATTCGTCTGTCCGAAGCCATTGCCAAGGTCAACTGCGTTGAGGAAGTCTCCCCCGACATGGTCATTGAGGCCTATAACCTCCTGCGCCAAAGTATCATTTCCGTTGAGCACGACGACATCGAGATTGAGGAGACGGAGGACGTTCCGGAAGACAGCGAAACGCTTCGCCGCGCGGCGGATGCCGCTTCTGGAACCACTCCTGCAGAGGACCATGAAGGCGACGCTGCCATGGGCGAAGAGGGCCAAGACGGCGTATCACAAACCGCTGCCACCAAGAAGAAGTACACCATCTCCTATGACACGTACATCCACATGGTCAACATGTTTGTCCAGCGGGTGACGGAGGACGAGGCTGGCACCGGAGACGGCGTCGAGGGCAGCGTCCTGATCAACTGGTATCTGGAGCAGAAGGAGCCCGAGATGGAGAGCGAGGAGGACTACCACAGGGAGAAGACTCTCGCCAACATGGTCCTGAAGAAGATGGTCAAGGTAAGCTTTTCTCACATCTTTCTTCAAAGCTGTCAATACATTAAGACGTAGAGCATACGATCTAACGGTTTCTATTTTACAGGACAACATCTTCATGGCTCTCAGGGGCGAAGGTCTGACCGAGGGCGCAGGCCCATCCACGCCTATGAACGTCGTCTACGTTCTGCACCCCAACTGTGCTGTTGAGGACATTTAAGAGAACGGATTTGCGTTTCTTTGTCCCGCACATGTGCCCTGCAATGAGTATTCGACATTTTCACTATATGGGGGTTTACGAAGAAGAGGTACAAGGCGAGGAGGGGGAGGGGAATGGAAATAGTGCTGCCATGATATCATGAACTTGGAGGAGTTTGGAGTTGAACGGATATATAAAAACGAACAACAAACGACATGTTAGATGTTAGGGGTGTGTGCGTGTGCATTAACTTAGCAAAAGATAGAAAGGGTGAGCAGACATATTATTTGGGAATAAAACCATGGAAAGCATCGTACCCCTTCTCGTCGTCGCCTTGCAACGGTAATGCATAGAAGCAGAGGGAGAAGCATCCATCACAAACATCCAAGTGAAAGAGATAGAAGTACGATTTTGCTTTGCTTTGCTTTGCTTTACTCTATTTTTAGCTTTTCAGCATCTCCCCACATCATCCTTCACAAACCGGTCAATCAATCAATCAATCAATCCCCTAATCCCTCACAAAGAACAGCGGAACTGTTAGGTTAAGCTTAAAGCTCAAGGTAAGGCACGGCAAGGTAGTCAGTCAGACACATCAATAATCAACATCTAGCCACACAACTCCGCTCGTCCTTTTCATCCCGAACGCAGACCATGCCATTTCAGAACAAGATAGCAATCGTTCTGTTCTTCTTCTTCTCCCCCCCTAAACCCTTTCTCTCGTATCAACTCAACCCCCTCCAAAGCCGCCGCCCCCGCCCTTTCCCTTGGCCCCTTTTTCACAAGTTGTCATTGAAGACACACACTTTCCGGTACCAGTGAACCATGTGCTATCAGGTACGTTCCATAACAACCGCGTTTTGAGAGAAATAAAGAAAAAATAGAGGATAAGATGATAAAATTTGTGTACATACATACACTAATGCCTCTGGGTAGCAGATCCAGAGACGTATCAGGATTTTCATTGTACGCAAATACGGACTCTGCAGTTGAACAAAGTAGGTCAAAGGTCAGCCCGATTTTCCCCCATCTATCCTCAAATAAACACACAAGGCCGGGAAGCTATCGTATCAATGGGCCTCACAGCGTGAAAGAGGTCAAATGAGAAAAAAAAAGCCAAAGTGCGAAAAGGGAAGAGGAGAAAAAGCAAAACGGGTTGTGTGTTCATTTGCTCTGCCAGTCCCATGAGGAACCAGCCGTGACCCTTTCCCTTCCCAGCATATCCCAGGAAGGTCGGTCAAAAGATTGTTTATATAGGACGGGTTCATCTAATTAGACGATGAACCCTGCTCACGAGGCTGTGAGAACCGGTTCCAGTTATCCGATCCACGACTCCGATATCCGCCACGGCTGCCACGGCTGCCGCTGCTTGGATTCGCAGCATCTCCGTAGCTATTGGAAAACTCCCGCTTGCTGTTCCCATTGCCGTTGCCGCTGCCGTTACCGCCTCCTCCTGCTCCACCACCACCACGAGGACCGTGACCGCCGCCCCGGTGTCGTGAGGACGGTCTATGGCTTCCTCGTCCGCCGCCTCTCGCTGCAGAGAATGGGATCGTGGCCGTCCTAGGCTCACTCATCCCAGGAAAGTAGATTCTCACAGCATTTCCGCCGCCAGCAACCTCGGGGTGGAAATAGTATGGTTCGACAACAGACGGCTGTACATAGAATCTCTTTGGCATCGGCTTGATGCTTGCGGCAGGCTGCCAAGCTGCTTCGGGTGCATTGTGCGGAAGTCTAATCCGCGGCAGAGAGCCCATCTCCTGCTCTTCAAAGCACTCCTCAGCCATGGGCTTTGAGGTAAGCGTCTGCGGGCTTTCCGTCGTCGTGTGCTGTACTGTTACAGCAGCAGGCAAAGACACAGTTGTAGGCTGCTGGTGGCTCGTGTGATCCAGCGCATTCCGACTGGAGGGATCGATCCCCATATGTTTCGGCGGAGACGCCTTTCCACCATTCAATAGGTTGTTAATCTTGTCTTGCCAGTTCCCTTGTGACGTCTCGGAGACACGTCGCGCAGGGTAAGCATGAGGGATGGGAGCGCGAGATATCTCTCTCGAGGGCGCCCTATTGGTCCACGGGTTACTTGCCTTGGCTTGCAGTGCTTGGGCAGCTTGCATGGCGGGAGGCAGCTTGACGACTGGTTGCGGCTTGGGTAATGAGACATGAGGACGCGTGTGGTCTCCTTCATACACCGGGTGGCCTTCCATCGTGGGCGGAGGAGGAGACGGCGTAGAGGGACGAAGCGGTTCAATAGTACCGACCTCGGCGCGTACATCTCTCGTGGGGAAGAACCGAGAGGGCCGCGACTGAGGAGTTGTGGTTGGGCCGTTCGGCGGCAAGACAGAGCTGCCGGCCCCATTTCCAAGGACGCCGGGCTGGCCACCCATGATGGGATCCTCCGTGTTCTTTAACTGAGGCTCGCTAGAACTCACCGCGCGCCTGGTTCCATCGCCCGGAATGTGAACGGGGCGCCATGTGTCCTTGATCGTGGGCTGGGCATCCTCTACCGAGATTCCACGCTCGGCCAGCTGACGCTCACGGCCTGTCCGCTCAGCCAGCTTCTCCGCGTTCATCCTCTTGTCGTTTTCAACGACGGCCGACACCCATTTATTCGCGAGCTCAGCGCCCATGTTTCCATATCGCGCAGCACGCGAGCCAATAGGAGCTGGGACCTGGTTGCGGTTGTGCGAAGACTGAATGGTGGTGGGAGGAGCAATAGGTGCAGGGGCGTTACCGGCTGAAGCCGGCTGGGCAGATGCGCCAGCTACGCGGCTGAGTTGAGGGTTGAAGGTGCCGTTTCCAAGTCCGTTGTCGTTGTCCGGGGAGCTCCAAACATTCCGTGGCGTTCCGGCAGCCCACGAAGAGAATCGATCGGGTCGGCTGCCCCAGACACTGGTAGGCTCCGCATCCTGGCTATGAGATAGCCGCCTGTTCGCCGGTCCCGCCGGCGGGACGGTGCTTGTTGATGGGGCATCTTTGTGGCCGAACCCGGGCTTTTCGATATGGGGTACCCCGGCTGCGTCATTCCTACCAGAATCTGTCTGGTGCGGATGGTTTGCCTTCGCGGTGGGCGGTGCTGAGGTTTGATCGCTGGGCGCCGGTTGCTGGCTCGGCGCCGGTTTCGCTCCTTGTTCCTTGGGTGCCTCTTTCGCCTCAGTCTTCTTTTCAGGGGGCGGCCCCATGGCTTCTAGTTTCTTTTGTATACGCTCTCGGCGTGCAGCCTCCTCGCGGGCCTCTTCCTCTTGCCGGCGTTTCCTAGCCTGCTCGATGCCCTCACGCATCAGTTTCTTCTGAAACTCGATGTCATCTTCCAGCCGATGAGAGGGAGGTGCTACAGGCTGCTCGGGGTGAGAGTTCCCATGATGAGGAGCGGCGTAGCTTGTTCCAGGAGAGGGTCGTGAAGTTGCATCGGGTAATGGCTGGTGTCTTGATTGTCCCTGACTCATCACTGATACCGCCACAGGAGATACAGGACTCTCCAGGACTGAGCCTGCCGCAGAGCCTCTCCGGACACCGAGAAACTCGGGGCCGGGCGGTATATGGCCATCATGTCCCTTGCTCAGACGCTGTAAATACGATCCGCTGCCACCGCTGACATTGGAGGATCCGCGGCGTCGTCCAAATGGCGCATCCGGGGCAGTACGACTAGTCTGGAACGCGGCAGAGGGCTCGGCTGGGTGGTCTGGTAGAGGTCCACCACGCTGTAGCAAGGCGGGATACCTGGTCTGGGAGTCGGAACGCATCGACGGGCGGCGATCGGGAACAGGTTCATATCGTCCAGACCGAGAGTTGAAGAGCTCTTTATTTCCATACGACGACCTGTCTCTCCAAGTTGAGCGAGAATAATCGTCTGCCCCCATATCTCGATGTGGTAGAGGAGTCATGTTACTGGCGAAGGATGAATCTCGCAGAGAACCGCGCGGCGGATGCGCCGACTCTATGACTCCAGGTGATGCTTTCTTGACAGGCGGCAAGGTAGCCCACGGTGACTTGGCAGGCGCCGGCGGTGCTGGAGGTTTGGCAACGAGGACCGGCTTTTCTTGAGCAGCGCTCTTAAGCACCAACCCCTTTCCAGACGGAAGGCCCCCAGATTTGGGCACTGGAGTGCTCGTGGTGGCCGGGGGCGCGGGAGAGGAGGGCTTCTCTGGTGAAGCCTCCTTGGCTGATTCCGAGGCAGCACGCTCTGCTGCCTTTGCCGTCTCGTCGGGATGTGGGAGAGTGGTTTTCGTGCCATCTCCCCAAGTGATGACCTCGGGGGCCCAGTCGTCATCGTCGTCATCAATGTCCGCCCACTTGTTCTGCCCTTGGGTATCTTCTTCATTCAGGCGACTAGCCATGTGAATTCCATACTTTTTGAGCTCTTCATCGGTGAACTTCTTTGGCTCGGGGGCTGGAGTCGCTAGCACAAAAGTTGGAGATCGGGTTAGCTTGGGCTCGCCAAAACCTGGGGTCGGGTCACATACGCCTATTCTTGTTCCACACAGCATTGGGATCAGGTGCAGCAGCCGGCTTCCCGCCATTCGCCAGTGATGAGAACCGCGGAGACGAGGTGCCGGTACCGCTACCAGACTTTGCAACCAACCGTGGTCGTGATATCGACAAGGTGGCGGAGCCGGTCGGCGGGGTACTCGAGCCCGCAGCTGGCTTGTCGCTGGTCTTGGACGAGACGCTGGGGTTCGCCTTGGAGGCGAGAAACGTCTTGTTGACCGAGACGGCCTTGAACGTGGTCGGCTTCTTCGCCGAGGAGCCAGCGCGGCTTATGCCTTTCTCGCCATCCTTTGCGCGCGACGCCTCGGTGTCCGATCCCCCACTCACGCTGACGTCTGCAGAGTTGATCTGGTCCTCGACATTCGTGATGCGCTTGTTTGCGATATCTTCTGGCAGCGGAGAGCCTCCGTTTACAGCTGGGGCTTCCAATTCGCCATGTCGAGAGTCGGACGCCTGCGGATGGAGCAACATCAGGTTAGCACAGCTCATAGCACACAAAGCTCCCGTTACACCCATGAGAGGAGGGGGCCGAAAAGCAGAACTGCGTCGACGCCAACTACAGAGGCGTCCCGCAAGCTCCGCAGCGGAAGAGATCGAGGCGCCTCACAGATTGCGGTTCAGTCGAGGCAAACACATCAGCTGAGTTGTCGGTGGAGGGCTCCGTGGCCATCATCCGTCGTGGTGGCAGGTGTGCGCCGGTGGGAATCGTAAGATGCGAACTCTAGCCAGACACGGGAGCGGAAACCAAATCGCCTCTCGAGGGTTTCGACTAGGAACAGGGCCTGGCGGTGTGCTCGTTTGCCCTGAGCAGCACCCGAGAGAAAGGCCGCAGCGTGGGATCGACGAGGGCAGAGGAGGAGACGCAGAGGAGGGGGAGCTGGAATCGCGAGTGGAACGACCCGATGGCTCTCGAGATAATACAGGCGACGGCGGCGGGCGGTGCAGCGGAGACTTCGGGGGGTGAGTCCTCTCTTCCAGGGCCTCGCAGCGAGGGTCGGTGTCGGCGGAAGGGGTCGTCGGGATGGGTCGCCGTGCTCGTGAGGCTTCGGCTGCAATTTGCTTGCAATCGTGATGGTGAGGTGGAAGCGACCTGATTTTCGAAGCTGCAGGCCGTTGGTTATGGCCTAGCGCTGAGTGGGAAAGTTCCGCCTGATCGGGGGGCCCGTGCGCGGCCAAACGGCCACTGAAGCCACTGTAGCCCCCGTTGTGAGAGCGCTGAGGACAGCCGCAAGCTGACCAGCCCGCAACCAGTATAGGGCCTATTGTTCAGGCGCCGTGGTGCTATTGAGGAGGGCGGCTGGGTGTAGCACGAACTTCTGCACAGTGTCTGCGAATTTTGCACCGCATGTGCCGGGAGAGGATGACGATTGAATGCTGACCCGGGAGCTTGAGACTAAGAATGGTAACGGGCAAACACAATTGCTACTGCTGGGCTCTATTGCGATGAAATCAAGCTCGATATGAGCATCCCCCAATAGGCGTTTTGTTCCTCCTGCCAGCCAGGCTGTCAGCATCAGCAGATCCTCTACCGAGTGACTCATGGCACGGTCGATCAGTTTCCATTTCACTTGCTGCCCGTGTTTGTGAAGACCAGTCACACGACCAAGACGGAACTTGATAACCATGGCAATATGAACTTAGGAAGTGAATAACACTTTATACTTCTCAGTGGAAGAAGCATGGCTGCACACTTATGCTTTATTGCCTTCGAGGTTCTCGGGATCCTCTGTCCGCAATGCTTGTACCTTCTAGCACCGAGACCAGAGGCAGAAGAACAAGGCCAGCGTCGGATGAAACTGCAGGCCGGCCAGGGCTCAGCGTTGTCCACCACTCACATCATCGAATAGGAGAGAGAACAAGTATTCAATGCGTGTCTGATAGTACATAAGGAAGTCCGGGCGTGGGCATACACAGCACCGTTCTAAGTCTATTTACATGGCCACTCGTTGTCTCGAGAAGAGCGGCGTCAACAAACCATCCATAGTACTTTAGTGCGCATTGTTCTTGTGGTGACCTATTCCAGACATTAGCTACCGATTACCCAACCGGAACAGACAGCTCCAAGTACATACGCAGGTGGAAGTAGTAGTTTTGAGCGTAACCAATGCCGATGAGGAAGAGCAGGGCGTGGACGATGGCTATACAAAATCGAGGCATGTCAGCTTGAATCCCGCATCTGAGGCTTTGGACCTGGCAAAGGTATATCGTACGAGTAGCAGAAGCGTTCTTGCCAAAGTACTTGGCCTGGTAGCGTCCGAGAAGACCCTTGGCCTTGACCTCAGGGGCGGCACCCCGGGGCAGCTTCTCGTAGAAGCTCACGACACGCTGCATGCGCAGAGCATCAGGAGCAGCACCAATTGCCTAGCATCGAGGATCCTTCGTTAGCCAGTTGTCCATTGTCCCGCACGTCGTCCGATCAGAGCCTCGCAGTCCGTCTTCCTCGCACAACAATCCATTCTCCTCCATCGTGATTGCGCTTTTTCGAGCAAGTTGGACATGCGTAATCCGGCGTCGTTTCTCGAATCATCTGGGATGGCATCATACCTTGGGGGAGGCAATCTACATATTCTCCGTTAGCAAAACGTCAGGCACCCCCACAAGCCGCCACAGATCTCACCTTGGGAGGAATGAGCGTCGAAAGCGCTCGGCGAGTGACGAAGCTCATGGTGTCGGATAACGAGGAATAGACGCTCGACAGAGATGGGCGGAATGTTGAGGAATCGCTGGATTTGAACGTTCACACGATCCGCAGCAGCGCAAGAGGTTCTTTGCCGAAAAGCACTCGTTCTCGGCAAAACATCGCTCCGCACCGCCCAATCAGCGCTCTCTGCCGTCGCCCCGAAACATATTCGCCGCAAACCACCATCGCAAGCGACCGTCACGGACAAAGAAAAAGGCCTCCCAATTTCAATTCGAGAGAAACCACGGGAATTGCTTCCAGCCATGGCGTCTCTCAGAACTCAGTCGGCCGCCCGCCTGCTGCGCAATGCCGTGCGCCCGCGGATCGCGCTGGCCTCGGTGCCCCGCCGCTTTGGAAGCTCTGTGAACTCGCCCGCCGACGTTGTTCCTGCGATGCCCGGCGCCGCCAACCAGCCCGACTACGACGCCCCCAACGACAAGGCCACCTCGTACGAGAAGCGATCCTTGGGTTGGAGATGAGGATGAGAGGCTGACCGGGATGCAGAACATATACTCCGGTCCCCAAGCGTGTGCAGGACGGCACTGAAGACGTCCTCGCGGCCGCCACCATCTCGGGTGCTCCTATCGAACTTCAGGCCCGGACAGTTCGGTTAGTTTGACCTTCGGCCACCTCGTCTCACACGATCCACGTCTTTTCTGACACAGACATTAGCATCTACAAGGAGACCAAGCCCGCTACACAATCTGGCGACTTCAGGGGCGAGCGCTGGCGAATGGATTGGGACATCCTGCCCAAGGGACACCGATGGGAGAACCCGCTGATCGGATGGCAGTCTTCGGGAGATTTCATGCAGGGAACACACATCAACTTCAAGTCCAAGGAGGACGCCATCCATTTCGCCGAGAAGCAGGGCTACGAGTACTTTGTCCAGGAGCCCAACTCGCGAAAGTTCACACCAAAGGCCTACGCAAACAACTTCCTCTACACGCCCAACAAGCTGAAGCACGTCCGGACAAAGTAAGGCATTGGATATGCCTGTCCTTGTCTGATTATTAGAAGAGAAATTGTTATCGAAGATTTTTGATTCACGAAGTGGTCTGTCAAGAGGACTTGGAGGACTTGTGACGATGTTGCTCATCTTTATTTGACTCGGTCTGTACGCTACTAGGCAAGCTGTTCAGCTCTACCAAGCTAGAATCATGGGAGAAAGAGTAGCTAGAGAACATTCTTTCCATCGCTACTACTAGTGCAAGTAGTCCATTGCTTCACGCATTCTGTAGTTTCCTTCTCAGCTGCATGATGATTGTTGAGCGGAACATTCGGCGTCATGGGTGCGCCTGCGTGTACTGCTCCATGTGGCATATTGTAACAAACAATACGTGTCATCATGCGCATCAATTATCATTATAGTAGAAGCCTTGTAAGGTAGGAGGGTTTGGCGGGGAGCGTAGTATTCATAAGCATCATTCAATGGTTCAGGTCGTCATCATGGGTTCATGTCCGTTCTCGGAGTTGTAGGTTCGCCAGGGCTGGTTTGAGGGCTCTTCACCTTTCAATCCGATATCGAGACGGTCCGGAAGGCTGGTTCCCTTCTCACGCGCCGCATTTTCTGCCCAGGCTCGCATCTTAACGAGCTGACGAATGGCAGCATCACGTCGGATCGACTGCTTTTCCAGCATGGCTTTGTTCACCTTGTCTGCGGCTTCACGACGCAGGCCAGGGTCAAGGAGGGCTGCCAATTGCGGCTCCAGCTTGTCAGGGCTGAACAAAAGCAGGGCCATGGTTGTTTCCAGATCATCCAGAAAGAGGCGATTTGTGGAAGCCCGCGGACCGAGTTGCTCCGTAGCAAATTTCAGCGCAGGGCTGATATCTCCTCCTGATGCATTGCATGCTCGGATTAACTCGACGAGTTGAAGGCGCAGCAGAGAGAAATGCAAAGCATTGTCTTCGTCCAGAATCTGAATCGCATGTTAGAAACGATGTACTGATGTCGAAGCCAGAAGAGAGCAGGATGCAGAGGCAGGACCAGGTAATGTATCATAAAAAAGTGGTGTTTCTCATCACGGGCCGGTAAACCGACCATATGCGTGGTGCATGTATAAACTCTTGTTTTAATCATGAAGGGGTGAAGGAAGGAGCCGCGGCAACAGTGATCAGAACCTACCTCAGGATCATACTCGTTCAGAGTCTCAATGGCAGCTTGGATGTTGCCACTATGGATGCAGTTCTGAATCTCCTGCCTCGTTTCAATGTCCGAGGTGTCCTGCAGCGGCGGCAAGTTTGCCTCTTTCGAGAACCTTGCGGCCGCATTTGGGTAGCCCTCCATGGTCAAATAGTCCAAAATCAAAGCATTAATATCACTGGATACCAGTCAGTAAACCTGTACCAGCCAGAATAGCAGGAAGATGGCGGAAGAAAGACGGATGCTTCGGTAGGGTTCAGGCAAAGAAGAAGATTGTATCGGTTTTCCGCAGGAGTTTTCTCGGAGAGATTCCCATTGATATCGTGTTCATCATATAGGAAGCATCGTGTCTAGGGAGGGGAGAAGAGTACTATGATGAATTATACGTACTTTTTGGGAGACTTGACCCCTTCAACACGCCTCTCAAAGGCATGCTTAGCCGGAGTAGCTGTAGAAGCCGACGACATCTGCGCAGAGAGTCAGGACATGGCGCGGGGTGCAAGGCGCAAAGAGAAAGACCGTACTATGGAGGTCAACGGCTGTCCCGCAGACAGTCGGCAGCAGCTCTAGTTACAGTCAGGCAGCAGCGGAAGTGCGGCAGATGCGACAAATGCGGGCAATGGGAGGCTCATGGCGTGCGCGGGCAGCCAAGGAGGAAGCCGGAGATGCCACCGTTTCAGCGCATTGGCAGGCCGGAGTCGTGGAAACCGCTGGCTCGCGAAGAGGCTGACGCTGGGCTGGATGTGGCGGGAGGTGAGATAGAGACGAGGGAAAAGTTTGGTATGTATGAGGAAAAGGAAGCGATTTTCAGCGGCGGCGGAGGAGCAGCAGATGCCCTTTTTGGAGGGTGGGTGGCCCCGTTCACAGGCGGACGGACGGGCCAATGAGGGGGCGCAGATGGCTTAAAGACGCTCCACAGTAGCTTTTGCGGCTGCATTTGCCCTCAGGGCTCTGGTGGGGGAGGCAGCTTACATAACGCGACGGTCAAAGGACCCCATCTGTAACGTAATGGAACGCGTTATCCCGAGGGCTCTGTGATGGAAGGTGAATGAGTGGAAGACGGGAAGAAAAAGCAGAGGAAAAATTTTCAACGAGGAAAAGAGTTCAGACATCCACGGTAAGAGGCTTCGTGGCTGGGACGGATACGCTGTAGATGGTACAAGTATATCGGGCCCTTGATATCAGTCAAGCATGTTCAGGGGGTTGGAGTCTCCAAGACCAGGTCTGCTGCAGCAAGGTTTGTATTAGCACAGCGTTCGTGTCGGAGCACTCCGTCAGATGTCAATGGAGCAGCAGGACCTCGAATAAAATTGGATTGGATCTAAGACGCAAAACGCCCAAGATCATTGGATTCCGCAGGTCGTGGCGTTTGGGTATCGATAGGTACTTGGATACCTCAAGGCTCTTGGGGCAGGTTCCTCTCCCCCAGTTTGGCAGCCACAGCTTCGGGTCTTGGCCAGCCAGAGGGACGGGAAGGAGCCCTGAAGCCATTGACTGAGCAGGCACTGGCAGCCTCTCAGGGAGCACGAGACAAGGCTGCCTGATCAAAGCTCAGCAACCACCACAGTCTAACTAAAGATGTCGGTCCGCCATCAGCCTCACATCAAGGCCTCCTCGATCTCTGCCCAATCCATCCCTGTTTAGACGCTGCCGACCATGTGAGCGTTAGCCCGGCCGGCACATGCTTCAATTGCTTATTACTAGCTGCAGCGCGGTGCGGTGCCTGTGCCTCACCAAAGCCCTATCAGACCTATCAGGCGCCTCACACGTCGCCTGGATGGGGTCGATCCGGCCATTATCTTAGCGGGCCAAGCTGTCGAGCGGGCATCTCCGTGCCACGCCCTCGAAGCCTCAATTCAGGTGGGTTGCCGGGCCATAAAGCCACACAAAGACAGCAGTGCAGCCCGATAAGATTTTGTCCTGCGCGCTGACCGTCAGTTCACCACTATCTATCGATCGTCGTCCGCTTCACCGCAGCTGTCCTCTGCTCTGCTCCCCTTATTCGTGCTCTCCACGGTCCTGGCGCCTCTGTTCTCGCAAACCGCCTTCAGCTCTTGGCTTTCAGCAGCAGCCCTTACGGTATCACTGGCGCCGACAGAAAAACTCGCCTTGGCCACTACCGACGGGGTGGATCACGCGAGCCACTTCCCACTTGATCAACTCTTGTACCCTATTCTAGGATAAAAGCAAAAGCGTAACCTCTGCTTGCTCTTCACCCGTAACGACGGCCTGTCGGTCCAAAGCCCAAGTCACAGTCTGGGCCAGCGTTTGTCCTGGCGGTAGCAATGTCGCAGCTCGAGAGCCATGTCACGGTTCAGAAGCGAGCTTACTACTCTCCGCCATGGGCAGACGTGAGCATCATTGCCATCGCTGGCAGCTCGGGCTCCGGCAAGTCGACGCTGTCTCAGACTATTGTGAAGAAGCTCAACCTGCCCTGGGTTGTCATTCTTTCCATGGCATGAACTCCCCTTGGAGAAGCAACGGGACTCGGATTGTCGTGGCTAACGACCAGTCCAGGACTCGTTCTATAAGACATTGACCCCTGCCCAGTCCAAATTGGCTTTTGCCAACGAATACGACTTCGACTCACCAGACGCCATTGATTTCGATGCCCTCATCAGCTCTCTACGGGATTTGAAAGCTGGGTAACGATGACCTGCCGCCGATGCACCTGTTCCGGACATGCTCATTGACCCTACCCTTCTAGAAAGCGAGCAGAGATTCCGGTGTACTCTTTCGCTCATCACGCACGACTGGAGAGGACCACATCCATCTATTCCCCGCACGTCCTCGTTTTGGAAGGCATCTTTGCCCTCTACGACCCGCGGGTCCGTGAGCTATGCGATATGGGAGTATGCCAGCCTCGCCGACGATGCCACAGTATTGGATCTGACTTGTTTTCTTAGATCTATTGTGAGGCTGATGCAGACACTTGTTTGTCGAGGAGAAGTAGGCCATTTCCCTTGTCCGTAGAGATGCCGACGAAGATGCAAGTACTCATCATCTATATCAGTTGTTCGAGATGTCCGGGAACGAGGGCGAGACGTCGAGGGCTGCATAAAGCAGTGGTTCGCCTTTGTGAAGCCCAACTTTGAAAAGGTGAGATATTCCATTCGGGCTGCAACTTGTCTCAGTATGGGACTCTTCGCTTACTGAAGCTCGTTTCGTGTGAACTAGTACGTCGAGCCACAGCGCAAAGTGGCAGACATTATCATTCCGAGAGGCATCGAGAATCAGGTAGCGCTTGGTGAGTTCATGTTCACCACGAAGATAAGGCAAATTCAGACTGAGGAACATTTCGGCTAATGTTGAGCAATGACGAAAAGACATGATGACTCAGTTCATCGAGAAGAAGCTGTTTGAAAAGTCAACTCACCACCGCGAGGCTTTGGCCAGACTGGAGGCCAAGGGCAAGGAGGAGCCTCTCTCCGACCGTGTCGTAGTCATGAGCGAAGGGCCTCAGATCAAATTCATGAACACCATCCTCCAGGACATCGACACGTCAGCCGAAGACTTTATCTTTTACTTTGATCGCCTTGCCGCCTTGATCATTGAACAGTAGGTCGAACCAGGGCATGTTTGCGACATCAAGGGCGATGCATGCTGACTTGATGACAGGGCCCTGAACAACGTCCACTTTGAAGAAGCAACGATTGAGACGCCACCGGGTTACAAGTACAACGGTTTATGCCCCAAGGGAGAGGTCAGCGCCGTGATTGTGCTCCGGGGAGGATCGGCCTTTGAGCCAGCTCTCAGAAAGACGATTCCGGACTGCAGGACGGGACGGCTTCTGATCCAATCCAGCTATTCAACCGGCGAACCAGAGCTTCATTACCTGCGCCTGCCAGAAGATATCCACGAGCATGAGAGCGTGCTCTTGTTAGACACACAAATGGCCAGCGGAGGAGCAGCTCTTATGGCTGTTCAAGTCCTCGTCGACCACGGCGTCGCCCTGGAACGTATCGTCTTGGCCACTTATTCCGCCGGAAAAGTTGGCTTGCACAGGTTGATGACGGTGTTCCCAGAGATCACGGCCGTGGTGTGCAATCTGCTGCCCCACGCGGAGCAGCGCTGGGTGGAAAAGAGATATTTCCGTTGTTGAGCAGCGAGCGGCTTGCCATTCTAATGACTATACCACCCTATTCACATGACATGCGACTGGGTGAATCACACTCTTGACGGCCAGCTCGCATCGCAAGTGCTTGCTACTCGAACGTTGACGCCGATGACAACGACATGCGTGCATGTTTACTGCGTGGACGAGTTGTGTGCATGATGGCCTGCAATTTCCAGGCAGGGCGCTGTGAAGCAACGGTGTTTGATGGGTGCTTTTACATGCAAAGCCGTTTGTTTGCATGAGATATACTGAAGCGGTAGCATCCCCGAGCCATGTATTAGGGCCCTGGTCACGTCCGCCCTGTCGGCGGAGCTCCCGAAGGGAAACCGACGTCGGCATCCGCGACATATCCGCGAGGCGGACGCTCAAGAGCCGAGTTCCGGCCTCCGATGACTCGCCTGCGTTGGGCCTCAGGTTCGGCCAATCTCTGTCAAGCGTGTGAAGCACAAGTCGGCTACTTTCAATTTTTTCTTCTCTGTTCTTGCTTTCCAGTTCTACTAGTATTAGCCTTTTCAGTTTGTGTCCCGGGCATTCTCATTAGTGCCTGCTTGTCTCACGAGCATCATAGCCTCATCTCTCATGATCAGCCTTGCATCAGCCCTCACGGAGTATCTAGTCCAGTTTTGCGGAACACAGGCACGTAATGTAGTCAGTCGTCTAGTGGCCTTTTAGCAGTGATGTTCAATTGCATCTCAGCCGTCTTCCTTCTGCTTAACATCACCATTAGATAATTGCAGCTCCTTGACGCTGGAACGGGCGGCGTTCCTGGTCCGCTCTCGAGGCCTAACCGCAGACTCAGTGGGGGCCTGGACGCCGGCTAGTGTGCTTTGCTCGAGCCTATGACGCCATGGGCTTTGCCCGGCATATCACCACCTCAGTATAATAGCGCACATACCTTATATACCTTAGTAGTACGAGTACCTGGACTAAGCTTCGTATGTCAATTGCAAAGGCAGGCCATTCCGTCTAAATCTCTCACTCCCACAAGGTCAATCAGGCGTCGTCTCGAGGAAGCACAACTCGGCTGCCCCGTGCGACAATCAGCTCATAGCTACCAGGTACGACCACGAGCAGCTTCACGAGAGCATCACTCGGCCAGCAGGGTGACAGACACAAGCTGTTACTACCTTACCTGTGCTAGCCGATTCGTGTCCGACTCCCTGCAATCCGCCAATTGGCAGCAGGGCACACCTTCGAGGCCTCCCATGAAGGAACTGCGTCGACTCCATTGACTTGCTGTTGACGATGCCACTGGCCTCAGCGCAATTGGGGTCCCTCCGCCTGGCAGCGAGCGGCGCCTGCAGGCAGCGTCTCTCCCTCAGCTCCCGAACGGCCATCCGCTCGACGAGATGTGCGCAGCTGCGCGCCTTCTCCAAGCTCTACTCCCGAACTAGTACGCGAAGCACTCCGGCAGCGGAATCGACCGAACGACTTCAGCCACAGCCTCGCTCCCCAAGCCTCGTCTTCTCCCGCGCGCTGTCCGGAAAGCCGCTGCCCCAGCCCAGGTCATGGGTGCTCAACTTCCTCTACCGGATGGCGGCGTGGCTTGGAATCTCATGTGTCGTCGTGGGGACCGGCATCTTTGGCTTCTTTCTCTACGACGCCAGCACTTACAAGGAACACGGCACGCAGAGCGACATTGACGTCTCGCAGCTCGCGCTCCAGCCTCGCCGCGGCGGGCCCAAGAACTTGCCCATCGCCGAGGTCTTCATCGACGACGACGTGAGCAGCGGCAAGTCGAAGCCCCGGCTTGTGGTTCTCGGCGGAGGCTGGGGCGGCGTGGCGCTTCTCAAGGACCTGAACCCGGACGACTACCACGTCACCGTCATCTCTCCGACAAACTACTTCCTCTTCACGCCCATGCTGCCGTCGGCTACTGTGGGAACACTGGAGCTGCGCTCTCTGGTCGAGCCGATTCGAAGGATACTGAGCCGCGTCCACGGCCACTTCATACGTGCCAAGGCGGAAGACGTCGAGTTCTCTTACAAGCTTGTCGAGGTATCCCAGCTCGATCACAGGGGACAGGAGGTCCGTTTCTACGTCCCTTATGATAAGCTGGTCATTGCCGTCGGTTCAGCAACAAACCCTCATGGCGTCAAGGGGCTGGAGAATGCCTTTTTCCTCAAGGACATTAATGATGCCCGGATGATTCGAAACAAGGTCATTCAGAACCTCGAGTGCGCCTGTCTGCCTACAACCACGGACGAGGAACGCAAGCGGCTTCTGTCCTTTGTCGTCAGCGGTGGTGGTCCGACTGGCGTTGAGTTCGCCGCTGAGCTGTTCGATCTCCTGAATGAGGATCTTACCCGACACTTTCCTCGTCTGCTGCGAAACGAGATTTCCGTCCACATCATCCAGAGCCGAAGCCATATCCTAAACACCTACGACGAGACGGTTTCCAAGTACGCCGAGGAGCGATTTGCCCGCGACCAGGTCGAGGTGCTTACCAACTCGCGAGTCAAGGAGGTCCAGGCGGACAAGATCATTTTCAGCCAGAAGCAAGAGGATGGCACCGTGGTCACCAAGGAGCTGCCTATAGGCTTTTGTCTGTGGTCTACCGGCGTGTCTCCTACGGCCTTGTCGCAGAAACTGGCCAAGAAGCTGGGTCCCAGCCAGACGAACCGACACGCGCTGGAAACGGACACTCACCTCCGCCTCAACGGTGCTCCCCTCGGCGATGTCTATGCCATTGGTGACTGCGCCACTGTGCAGAACAACGTTGCCGACAGCATCGTCAGCTTTCTCCGCAAGCTGGCTTGGTCGCGTGGGATCGAGCCGGAGTCACTTCAGCTGCATTTCTCGGACTGGCGAAACGTTGCTGCCGATGTGAAGAAGCGGTTTCCGCAGGCGATCAACCATCTCAAGCGCCTTGATAAACTCTTTTATGAATTTGACAAGGACCAGTCGGGGACGCTCGATTTCGGCGAGCTTAGGGAGCTCCTGAAGCAGATCGACAGCAAGCTGACGTCGCTCCCGGCCACGGCACAGCGTGCCCACCAGCAGGGACAGTACCTCGCCCACAAGTTCAACAAGCTGGCCAAGATCTCAGAGGCCATGCTGGCGAACGACATTCGAGATGGTGACTTGGATGCCGCCGTGTACAAGGCTTTCGAGTACCGTCACCTGGGCAGCTTGGCGTACATTGGAAACTCGGCCGTGTTCGACTTGGGAGAGGGCTGGAGCATGGCCGGCGGGCTCTGGGCCGTGTATGCCTGGAGGTCCGTCTACTTTGCGCAGAGCGTGAGCTTCAGGACGAGGAGCTTGATGGCCATGGACTGGGCGAAGCGAGGGCTGTTTGGTAGAGGTATGTTTTGATTCTCGTCTTTCTCATTGCCCCCAAATACTGACTGTTTCCAGATCTCGTCGCTTTCTAAATCGAAGATTATGCTTGGCTGTATGGGCGCTGGAGGGCCATGAGTAGAAGACTTGGACAATGTGTTTATGAGCGTTAGAACGAGCAAAAAGATTTGTCAGACGGAGGCACATCTTAGATTCCCAGCAGGGAGCAAGGTGTTTTGTTAGGGAGGGGGGGCTGGCACCTGGACAAGGGGGAGGGAATTAGGCACATTTGTTTGCATTTTCGATGCGTTTTGATATCATTTATTGTGTAATAAATAGCTGGAAGAAAGCGTCTTCATGCAGCAGCCCTCCTTTTGTGCTCTGAGCAGTATTATGGCGCCATGATCTCATAATGCCTGTTTTGTAAACCGAGAAAGAAGCAAGCAACAAATAGAATAACAACAAGATAAAAACCCCCAAGACAAATATGCAGCAGGTGAACAAGTAAAACAAAGAAAATATCAGTCTGTCTACAGAACAAAATCCTTGTGCGTCCACTTCTCGGTAACCTTTGTCTTGGCCTGCTTCTTGAAGGGAATGTGTCTCCGGATCTCGACCTTGCCCCTAAGCAGCATGCTCCTGTACCGGTCCTTGAGCAGGTTGCCCTCGGGCTTGAGCAGCCGCAGCGACTCCTGCAGCTCGTCGGGCAGGACCAGCTCGAGATCCTTCTCGGGCAGCTTATACTTGCCCAGCTGCCTCCTGCGCAGCTTCTCCTCCTTGATCTCGCCGTCGTCGTCCTCCTCCTGCTGCTCGGCGGCCTGCTGCGCCAGCATGAGCGCCTTTTGCTTCTCCTTCTCGGCCACCTCGGCGGCAATCTCCTTGATGCGCTGCTCCTGCGCGCGGCGGGCCTTCATCTCGGCCTTGTGCCGCGCGAGCTGCTCCTCCTCCTTGCGGCGCTTGATGCGGTTCCGCTGGGCCTGCGTCTTGCGCTTGGGCTGCTTGGCGCTCGGCCGCTCGTCCTCGACGCCCGACTGGAAGCCCTCCCACTCCGAGTCCTCTTCCCACTCGGACATGTTGGCGCGCTGCTCGGCAGCCTCTGCCTCGGCTGCTGATCGCGCGGCGGCCTCGAGCTTGGCGGCCTCGGCGGCTTCGGCCGCGAGGCGCTTCTGCTCGGCCTCGATGGCCTTGGCGCTCTCCTCAGCCAGTCGGGACTCGTACTCAGGGAAGGAAGGGTTGTAGCTGTATCCTCCGGTGGGTTTGGGGACGGCAGGGATTTGTTTTCCGTTGGCGAGAAGGGATAGCGGCTGCTGCTTCATGGTCTTGGGGACCTTGGGCTCCGTCTTCTCGGGCAGGAAATCCGTCGGGGCCTTGACCGCCGCCGGCTGCTCGGCGGGGGCGTCCCAGAGGTCGAACGAGGCGTCCTTGACGGCGATTGTGTCCTCGTGGTGTCCGTCGGCCACCTTCTTCAGCCGGGCGAGGTCCTTGTGCGAAACCCAGTCGGTCTTCTGGCGCTTGGCGGACACGAGCCCGTCGGTCGTCTTGTCGCCGGGGCGCTTGCGCATGGAGACGGCGGGCACGGCGGAGCGCTTGTTGATGATCTCGTCGGCCTTGAGGCCCTTCTTGACGTGCTTGGGGAACTTTTGGGGGATCTTGGAGTCGCCTGCCGTGTCGATGGTGAAGATATCCTCGGAAGCCTTTTCTCGGATGACGCCGCTGTGAGAGAGAGGGAGACGTTAGCACAGATTGCGACGTAGACGAGAGTCATTCGTACCCTCGAATGATTTCATTGTTGAGCTCTCGCAGGCCCTCCTCGACCTCTGTCACGTCGACGTTCTTCCTCCATGCCTTTTTGCCTTTTCTGGAGGGCTGGGTGAACTGCTTGGGGGCCTCGCCTGAGCCGGCGGTGGCCGACCGAAGAACAGGCATTTTTTTCTGTGTAATCCTTCTTCTTCTCTCTCTCTGTCCTGCCGCAAACCAAGCGAGTCGATGAGCGATCGAATTGAGGCGTAAAATCCGAGATCAATAGTACCGGCTTGTTGTTTCTGCTGTCTTGTCCCAAGTCGCAAAAGATCTTATCAGCAGCTTTTCGAGATTTTTTAGTGGGGCCCTGGAGTTGGTGGCCGTTTTCAATGGTCCCTTGTGTGTCCCGCGAGCGGCGGAGTAGACGGTACCTCGTCCCTGGTGCGTGCAGCATGCGTGCCTGAGGTTGCGCATACCTTCCCCCGCCAAGTCCCCAATCAGACGGTGTAAAGAAACGGTCTGGTGGGATCAAATGCCTTAGCGGGGCTTCTGCGGAGGCCGAATGAACTGTTCACTGCACTGCTGGCCAGCCCAAAGTGGCTCTTGTTGGCCAGTATTTATTGAGCTGGAGAGACGCTGGTGGCGGTCATTGTCCAACTGTCACCTCCTTTCGACGGCTTGCTGCTTTCACTCACACCTTGGGTCACGAGAGACGACGATACGAACGGCGATTCACAGCTTGCGCACAATTGGACGACGCCCGCTGCTGCCCTCTTTCTACCAGTACCAGACCAGCAGCACAACTCGGCAGACTTGACCTTTGTCTCCCAGCATCGCACGCCACTTGACTACACGATAATACACGACACGGACACGACACGCAGCCATGGCGCAGACCGGAGGATCCTACAACAACCCCTTGAAGAAGTTCAAGTATGTGACTCTGCCTGCTGCTGCTTCATTGGCCCGGTGTCCCCTCAGTCATTAACGGTGATTCTGCTCTCCAGGCTGGTCTTCTTGGGGGAACAAAGCGGTATGTGATTCTTCGTCCCGGCTCCACCCTGCATCTTGCTGGCATTGGCGAACTGACCGAGTCTACGACGACGCAGTCGGCAAGACGTCTCTCATCACCCGGTTCATGTACGACTCGTTCGACAACATGTACCAGGCAACCATTGGCATCGATTTCCTCTCCAAGGTACGGCCGTCTCTTCCACACCAGCTGCCGGCAGCGGGCGAACCTCAGCTAACAACCCGGGGGGTGGGCAGACCATGTACCTCGAGGACCGGACGGTACGACTACAGCTGTGGGACACTGCGGGACAGGAACGATTCCGAAGCTTGATCCCCTCATACATCCGTGACTCGAGCGTTGCCGTTGTCGTCTACGATATCTCTAGTATGGAAGCCCTCACTCTTCGCTTTCTTCCCCCCCCCCACCGCCAGAACTCCCCCAAACTCGCGGTGAGGCCCCACCAGGTGCATATCATGGGACTAACCACATCTTTTACTCCCGACTTAGATGCGAAATCATTCCAAAACACCAAAAAGTGGATTGACGACGTCCGGGCAGAGCGAGGAAACGACGTCATCATCGTGCTGGTGGGCAACAAGACCGATCTGAACGATAAGCGAGAGGTCACGACCCAGCAGGGAGAGGAGGAGGCCAAGCGACAGGGGCTGAGATTTGTCGAGACCAGCGCCAAGCTCGGCCACAACGTACAGAACCTCTTCAAGAGGATAGCACAGGCGCTGCCTGGCATGGAGGGGTCCGATGCCGCTGCCCAGGCGACCAACCAAAGTAAGTCTCTCCCTCATCTTCTCTTCAACATATGCATGTGTTACCAGAGGTCATGCCGGTCTGTCCGGGGGCGGGTACTCTTGATGTCAATCCGACTAACTCTTGTTCCCCCTTTGCAGTGATTGATGTGCGGACAAACACAACACAGGCCCCTCAGGAAGGCTGCTCGTGTTAAGCAAAGATGCTCTTGGAGTCCGTGATGATAGAGGTTCGAAACGCCCCCGACAAGACCAAACAAAAAAGACAAACCGACTAGCAGTATCCCCCTTTCAGCGTCGCTCTGCGGTCACAATGCATTGAATGCCCCAAACAAAGGATATCAGTTCGAAGCTTGGCGCGTGCATGGGACTTGTATAATACCTGCCAACTGCAACGAGGATAACGTGCCCACGATCGTTTATACACATACTAATAATGAATTTAAACGTGCTTAATGAAGCTCTCCGGCGTTTTTGTTTTCTTTGCCGCTCGTCATTGTCAGTGTGACCTTGTTTGTCCCGTCCATGCATGTTTTTTACGGTATTTGGCTCCCTACTCTTTTTTTTCTTTCTTTTTTTTCTTTCTTTTTTTTCTTTATAGAAGTGCCATTATGCCGCCGTTTGCACCTGGACCTCGCCGGTGGGTGTACCAAAGTAGGCGGCCACCGGCTTCTGCGCCTGGAACTCCTTGCCCCGGCTCACGGCCTGCACGCCGTTGAAGCCGTGGAAGAGGCCGATTTCCACGACGCCGGGCAGCCTGACCAGCTCCTCGGCCAGCTTCCCAATCTCCCACACGCCGTCCTCGCCGTTGCCCTGGACCTGCGGGGTCAGGTCCTTGGGGAGGAGCAGCGGCGGGAAGGGCGCGTCGATGATCCACATGCCGTTGTCGGTGACGCACTCGCCGGCCTTGCTGGGCAGGCCGGAGCGCACGACGGGGTTGGGGGAGCCCATGGCCTTGAGGCGGCTCAGGACGTCTGGGGCGGCGAGGGGGAGGACCTCGATGGGGATGGTTTTCCATTTTGTGCACAGCCTGGCTGATCGCTTGCGGGAATCTATACAGAGTTGTGTCAGTCAAACTCGTGATGTCAAAATAATCGCGTCAACTCATGATGAAAGATATGTATATGTGTATATATATATCAGGCAGGGCGGTTAAGACATACCGGCAACGGCAATAAACTTCCTCGCCGCCACAGCAACAAGCTTCTCCTGAAACAGACAAGCACCGCCCCCCTTGATGAGATTCAGATCCTCGTCCACCTCGTCCGCCCCGTCAAACGCAACGTCCAGCGCAACCGGCACGCCGTCCACGAGGGGCCTCTCGTCGAGGTTGCACAGCCGCAGGCCCGCCGCCCGGATCAGGCCCTTGGACTGGCTGCCCGTGGGGACGAAGGTCATGTCGGCGGAGAAGGCCGGGCCCTTGGCGGCGATGGCCTCGACGACGTAGACGACGGTGCTGCCGGAGCCGATGCCGACGAAGGTGGCCGTTGGGGGCAGGTGGTCGGCGACGGCCTGGTAGGCGGCGGCTTTCTTGGCGGACTCGATGAGGGCTGCGGCCGAGGTGGTGGGGGTTGGGGTTGCCATTGTGTGGTGGGTTTGTGAGTGTGAGGCTGAGAATGAGAATGAGAGTGTTGGTGATGGCGGTGCTGTGAGAGTGAGGGTTGAGAAGTGAGGGTTGTTGCTGTTGCAGGGTAGCTTTTGTGAGGTGTGAGTCGAATGGGCTCGTTGACCGGAATGAAAGGCTTTGGCTGGCTGGACCCTGGGAGTGATGGCCTGGGCTCTGATTGTATGCAAAATCGGGAGCCGAAGGGTGGCAGATGGATTCAATGTCCAGAGATGTTGTGTTCTGGACAGGATAGAGCTCTTCATCCGGAAGTGCCCGGTGTTAATACTAGCTGCTACCGTATGTAGTATGTATGTGTGCTTTATAATATAGCGCACAGAGCACGATGGATGGATCAGAGGTCGTGCCACTGGTGTATTATTGTAGGTTGGCTAAGCTGCAGGGAAACGGCAGATTTAGTGGATCGATTTGAGCTTCACACAGCGTTGAATGTGCCGCTATTGGATGCTTAAGCTAATAGGTGGCATTGAGTATCATCACTATCAACTCCCAAAGCCAGCAATAATCAGCCAAAGTACACTGAGCAGCTACTTCAAACAACATGAAGCCACTTCGACATCGCCCGGTGACGTGACGAGTGGATTCACACAAGTTGCCCTGCTCAAGAGCTCATGCACGGCCTCGGCAATTGTTTCGCTCCTTTGGATTGGATCATGCCCGAGTTCGGGCGTCCCGAGCTGAAGCATGACCCATGTGACATGTCATGTGACACCCGCACCGCATGCCATCTGTGATTGGCCAGATGCGGCCAAGCGCGCTTGCGACTTTCTCGCTCGTGTCTCTCTCCTGGGCGCAGTTCCATCTCCGCTGCCGCCGAAACCTTTTGAGATCCCCAAACCGCATTTTCCGCCGTTTGGCTTTGCTCGTGTCGTCGCTTTGCTCTTTTCCCTTTTGCCTCTTTTTCGCTTGGATTGTCGGGCGATTACGGCTGTTTGCTGTCTTTTCAGTGTCAAGCAACGACGGTTACGAGGAAGACACCTCTGTTCATCATGTCCAAGTTTACGAGGCTGTATCTGCGGATACCGCGGCCCAAGGTAGGTCACTCGCAGCTCCCTCTCTCTGGTCGAGGAGAGACCGATCAAGCTGCAAAGGTAGAGAGTCTTGACGCTGACAGACTCGCAACCAGACTCTCTTTGGCCTCATCAGCCTCCAGACAGGCACAGAGTTGATTTCCTTGGCACTCGTCTTCAACAAGGTCACGGGCGTTTACGGTCTCCTTGCCATCCTTACCGGCTTCCAGCTCTCCCTCTTCCAGCTTACGACCTACGTATACTGCATCGGCGTTCTCGGCACCCTCATCTACCTGATCCCACACATCCGAAAGCAGACTCCCTTCGAATGCTTGGCCTTGGCCTGGCTGTACGCCATTGATACCGTCATCAACGTCCTCGCTACGGTGGCTTTTGGCATGGACTGGTACTTTGCCACTGCTACGCCAAACGCAACCGAGATTCGACCTTCCAGCCTGCCCGGCATTGTTGCTGAAGGCATGGAGGGCCTCCGACGCGAAACTGCCGTGCATGGCGGTGTTGTGCCCCAAGAGACGGCGGCCAGCATGGTCCTCATCACCGGATTGACCCTCATCAGGGTTTACTTCAGTCTGGTTGTCATGAACTTTGCTCGACAGACGCTGCAGAAGTACATGCAGCTGATGATCCTCGAGGGACCGGGCGTCGATGACCAGGTGGGGCCGTTTGCCGCGGACCTGCCTGACGGCGAGGGCCGAAGAGGTCAGCTCGGCCGACTGATGGTGTCTTTCGGACGCGGTTACTGGATGGAATACTCTGAGGCGAGAGAGTGGGTTGGGGGCGGTAGCAGCCGCAAGCCCAGCTCGGCAACACTGGCTGGTGAGGTATGAGATGTAATGTTATATGAGAGGAGAGAGGCGAGAGAGAGAGTCAACTTGGCTAGACGGGCAGAGGTCGAGGGAATGAGACGAGAGCAGGGAGGAAATAATCACGGACTGTACTCGTAATAGGAAGACTGGGGTTTGAAATGACGCGATCGGAGCCCCGCGATTCATCATCGAGAGAAAAATTCTCGGCAAGGTTTTGGATTTCACTGCTTTGAGTGGTCACGAGCGTGGCCTTTTATTTAATACATACAAGTAATACTATTCGATATGCTTATTTAAGGGTCTTTGGGGGAGGCGGAAGGGCACCGAGGGCCGGGCAGTGGCCTTGACTCGGCATTCGGAGGTGCTAGCGATTGGGCCCCTGCCGCTACCGGCCGATGAGTTCTGTGGGATGTGGGTGAATGAGCGAATGGGATGGTGAGGTGTGGGCTCGGCTCGTCGGTGTCCTCTTGGAGGGAGACGGAAGTCGGAGGGAGATTTTGATGGATCCTTGTGCCCTTGAATGTACGAAGTAGTAGTAGTAGTTTAGTATGGGCGTTGGCAGGACTGGGTATAGGCTATTGAGCCAGGGGGCCGGCTCAAGTCTAACAAAGATCCGGGTTGCATCTCAAGAATGGCAAGTCAAGGTACCTGGAGTGGACGATGAATTGGCTGAGCAATTGCTCTTGTTGGAAGTCTGTGAGACTTGGGGAACTCGAGAGGCTGCGGCATGATTTGCGGCGAACAGCGGCGGGTTGCACGAAGGTTGCTGAAGTGGGTTTAGTGTTGATGGCGTCAACAGGCAAACGGGTTTTGCTGGAGGAATGGAATTGGTCTTGTTGTATCATTGTTTGACGACGGGATCTGCAACTTGTATGTAGGGCACTTTGGCTGCAAGAGGTTGATATGGACACGGACTTGGTCTGCTTGTTTTACTTGACTTCTTGTCTTGATGATGGCGGTGTAGTTTGAGGGTGTAAGTGGTAGAGGCTGTTATCGATACCTTGATACGTCGTACTACCTATCATTGTCCATCTCCCAGCAAATACATACATCAAACCTCACCCAACTCACACAAACACGTACAACCCCCATGTCGCATCCGCAGCGAATCTGACGCCCGGGATTTGTCAGGGCGAGCGATTTCGCCATCGCCGCCGTCCTGTAATGGGCTGCTCCTGCGGCGGGTGGCGCCCACGCAAGACTCGTGCAGAACCTCCCAAGCGCTAAGCGATCACGCAATCCTCCAACCCTCGGGCTTCTGCGGGGAATGGAAATTTGGCTGAGGCCAGTTGGTGGAGACGGTGAACATTGGGAAACAAGAGAGAGAGGGAAACAGAGCAAAAAGAGGACGGAAGGCCGTCATTGTTGATGGGAAACAGCGACGTGACATTGGCTGAGGCGTGGCGGTTGAATGGCGGGCTAGTTGGTCCCCTATCTATAATACCATTCCTCGGCGCATCGTCTGTTGACTGGAGCCTCTTCCCCCAAGGGCTGATCTTCTTTTTTTTCTCTTTTTTCCCTTTTTGCTTCCTCTCTTCTTTTCATTCTTCCATCCCTCCTTTTTGCCCTCCGCTGCTTGCTGCTCTTCGTTGGACCTTGTCGGGATCATTGGTGCTCTCGACAGCCTTGGACTGATCCTAGAGGACCCGGCGACGAAACAGAGGCATGGCGACTTCATCCCACATTCGCACGCCTGAAGAGGCTGGTGAGTCAAGCTTTCTATGAATTTCTCTTCTTCTTCATGTCCTCTCTCCTCGATGATCATCTACCCGCTCCTGCGTCTTGAGCTTCGACTAACGTGCTGCTTCTCTCATCGCCCTTCCCTCTGAGTAGCTGCGAGAATCGCCTACCTCTCTAGCGATGTCGTCATTTCCGTCCAGCCTTCATTGGCTGCCGACTCGGAGTTTTCCTCTCACCTGAAGCGGTTCGCTGGCCGCAAGGACCGTGGCATTGTGGCGGCCACTGAAGACACCGTCCCCGAGGTGAGTTATCTGACGATAGGCGCTCGTTGGTGTTTTTTTCTCCTGTCCTTTGCGCCTTTGCCGCACTTACATGTCGTCCCACCAAAAGTGACGACGACCCGATCCTGGTCCGCCGACAGGCCGAACAACTAGGGTCAAAGGTCAAAGGTCAAATCAAACAGCAACATCTCAACTAACCTCAACTACAATTCAGATTCAATATGTCCGCTACAACAATGACCCGTTGCTGTCCGTCTTCTCCCCTGCTCGGTCGGGCAAGCTCGTCTCTGTCACGACGCCTTCTTCCATCCTCCTCCCCTCCATCTCTCACCTCTACAAGCTCGCCAACTACCCCGTCGTCCTCCATGTGGCCCTCCAGCCGCGCGGCTTTGCCGACTACTCCGTCATCACGTCCATTCGAAACTCAGGCTGGACCTTCCTGCAGTCTGAAACCCTCCAGGAGGCTCAGGACATGGCCATCACCGCACATGCCCTGGCTGTGCGCACCGGCAAGGCCGTCATCCACTTCTTCTCCCCAGACACTTCGGCCCGCGATGAGCCCATCGGCCTCGAAGACTTCTCAGTAGTACGAGCTGTCCTCGACATCGACACTGTCAGGAGACTCCAGGCTGGCATTATCAAGGCCTCCGGACTGTACGCCGATGATGGACACGTTGCCGTTTCCTCGGACCACCAAGAGGCCGAGACTTCTGCCAGCGCCGACAAGCCTGCGGCCCTCCAGAGCTCGACGGTCAGCCTTGCCTCGAAGGCGGTATCTGAGCTGTCAGCCAAGACCAGCCAGGCGAGCAGCGCCACCACGCCCACTGGCTCCTCGTCCGTCGCCACGACGGTTGAGATGGCTGCTCCCCAAGTGACCTCCGAGGACGTCTATGTGTGCGCCACTCGCATCTGGGCGCAGCTGAACACGGCTCTGGGACGGCAATACAACGCCTTCGAGTACACCGGACCAGCCAACGCGGAGAACTGTCTCTTCATCTTCGGCTCCGACACTCGCTCCTTTGCCGAAGCCATTAACAGCGCGAAGCCCGATGACGTCTACGCCAAGATTGGGATCCTTACTTCTCGCCTGTACCGGCCCTGGATCGGCTCCAAGCTTGTGTCGACCATCCCCAGGACGATCAAGAGGATCGCCGTTCTGGAGCAGATTCACCGCAAGACCACGAAATGGGGACCCCTGTTGATCGATGTCTTGTCGTCTGTCAAGAGCGGCCCCGGCGGCGTTGAGACCATCGTCGGCCACCAGCTGGGCTACATTGCCCCCGAGGCCACCACCCAGGCTCTCCGCGGAATTGTCCAGAACCTCACAGCTGCGCAGCCCATCCAGAACCTCGAGGTTGGCGTCAAGGAAGGGCCCAGTGAGCCGGTTGCGGCGGGCGTGGAGGCCCCGAAGCTCGAGGTCGCCTACTCCAAGATTCTCGACCAGCTCTTTGGCAGCAGAACCTACATTGCCAACGCTCTCCAATCCCAGAACGCTGGTATTTCCGCTACAGTGGCAGCCAGCCCTGAATTTGGCTTTGGCTCTCTGTTGGCCCGGAAGGAATTGCGCGCCAAGTTTGTGGCCGAGGTCAAGCAGGCAGCGAGCAGCTCCGGTGTCGCCAGTGAGGCGCTCAAGAGCTGGCTGGCACGGTGGGCCGTCAACGCTGACGACCAGGCCAAGTCCGACATCATCTCCGACGATGTCATTGCTAAGCTGGAGCAGGATGGCTCGCCCGAAGCCCAGAAGCTTCTCTCGAACCGTCACCTCTTCCGGAAGGAGTCTCTCTGGCTGATGGGCTCTGATGCTTGGGCGTACGATCTCGGCAACTCTGGTGTTCACCACGTCCTGGCGTCTGGCGAGAACGTGAACATGCTCATCATTGATTCGACCCCCTACTCTGAAAAGGCCGCGGCCGACCACAACCGCAGGAAGAAGGATATCGGACTGTACGCCATGAACTTTGGCAACGTCTACGTCGCTTCCACCGCGGTATACAGCTCATACACTCAGGTTCTGCAGGCTCTGCTGGAGGCAGACAAGTTCAACGGCCCATCCGTCGTTTTGGCCTACCTGCCCTACTTTGGCGAGACCGACTCTCCGCTTACCGTCCTGCAGGAGACCAAGAAGGCCGTCGATGCTGGATACTGGCCTCTCTACCGGTGGAACCCCGACAACGAGGCCAAGGGCGAGCCGACCTTTTCCCTGGACTCGGAGCTTGTCAAGCAAGAGCTGAAGGCTTTCCTGGCCCGAGACAACCAGCTGACTCAGATCATGAAGAAGGAGCCCAGCTTTGCCGCCAGCCTTGGCCAGGACTTTGGAACCGAAGTCCGGGCTGCGCAGAAGAGGAAGGCCAAGGATGCCTACAACCAGCTTCTCGAAGGTCTCCTGGGCGCTCCTCTGACCATTCTGTATGCTTCTGACAACGGTAACGGCAGCACGTTGGCCAAGCGATTGGCCAACCGGGGCAGAGCCCGTGGCTTGAAGACGGCGGCGATGGCCATGGAGGATTATCCTATCGAGGACCTGCCCACCGAGGAGAACATTGTCTTCATCACATCCACCGCCGGTCAGGGAGAGTTCCCCCAGAACGGTTTGGCTTTCTGGGATGCTATCAAGGACAACACCGATCTCGATCTCGCCACGGTCAACTACTCCGTCTTTGGCTTGGGCGACAGCCACTATTGGCCGCGAAAGGAGGACAAGATCTTCTACAACAAGCCAGCCAAGGATCTTGACCGAGTTCTCGGCAACCTTGGCGGCAAGAGGTTCGTTGACATCGGCCTTGGAGATGACCAGGACCCGGATGGCTTCCAGACAGGCTACGCGGAGTGGGAGCCCAAGCTGTGGCAAGCGCTTGGCGTGGACAAGGTAGAGGGCCTCCCCGACGAGCCGCCGCCAATCACCAACGAGGACATCAAGCTCGAGTCAAACTTCCTCCGCGGCACCATCGCCGAGGAGCTGAGGGATACATCGACTGGCGCCATCTCGGCGGCCAACTCCCAGCTGACCAAGTTCCACGGCACCTATCTCCAGGATGACCGTGACGTTCGCGACGAGAGAAAGGCGCAGGGCCTGGAGCCCGCCTACAGCTTCATGGTTCGCTGCCGATTGCCCGGAGGCGTTGCGACGGCCGCCCAGTGGCTCCAGATGGACGACATCAGCAGCAAGCTCGGCAACGAGACGATGAAGCTCACGACCCGTCAGACGTTCCAGTTCCACGGCGTCGTCAAGGGCAAGCTGCGGCCCACCATGCAGGCCATCAACCGCGCGCTCATGACGACAATTGCTGCCTGCGGCGACGTGAACCGCAACGTCATGTGCAGCAGTCTGCCCGCTCAAGCCAAGCTTCACGAGCAAGTCCAGTCGTACGCCGCCAAGATCAGCAACCACTTGCTGCCGTCCACAAATGCATACCACGAGATCTGGCTGGCCGATGAGAACGACAAGAAGGTCCAGGTTGCGGGCGATGCCGTTCAAGACTTTGAGCCGCTGTACGGTCCCACCTATCTGCCTCGAAAGTTTAAGATTACGATTGCCGTTCCTCCTCACAACGACACCGATGTCTACGCGCACGACATTGGCCTGATCGCCATCGTGGGCGAGAATGGTGAGCTGGAGGGCTTCAACGTGCTTGCTGGCGGTGGCATGGGTGCCACTCACAACAACAAGAAGACGTACCCTCAGACGGGCCGCATGTTTGGCTACGTCGCCAAGGAGGACGTGCACATTGCCTGCGAGAAGATTATGCTTGTCCAGCGCGACCACGGCGACCGAAAGAACCGAAAGCACGCCCGTCTCAAGTACACCATTGACGACATGGGCGTCGACGTGTTCAAGGGCAAGGTCGAGGCTCTGTGGGGCAGCCAGTTCGACAAGCCGCGGGCCTTTGAGTTCAAGAGCAACGTCGACACCTTTGGCTGGCAGAGGGACGAGTTTGGGCTGAACCACTTCACCTTCTTCATCGAAAACGGACGTATCGAGGACACGCCCGACTTCCAGATGAAGACGGGCCTGCGCGAGATTGCAAAGGTGCACAAGGGCGAGTTCCGCCTGACGGGCAACCAGCACCTCATCCTCAGCGGCGTCAGCGACGAGGACCTGCCCGCCATGAAGGAGCTGATGAAGAAGTACAAGCTCGACAACGTGCAGTTCTCGGCCCTCCGCCTCAGCTCCTCGGCCTGCGTCGCCTTCCCGACGTGCGGCCTCGCCATGGCCGAGTCGGAGCGCTACCTCCCCGTGCTCATCACCAAGCTCGAGAACTGCCTGGAGGAGAACGGCCTGCGCCAGGACTCCATCGTCATGCGCATGACGGGATGCCCCAACGGCTGCGCCCGCCCCTGGCTCGCGGAGGTGGCCTTTGTGGGCAAGGCGTACGGCGCGTACAACATGTACCTCGGCGGCGGCTACCACGGCCAGCGCCTGAACAAGCTGTACCGCGCGAGCATCAAGGAGGACGAGATCCTGACGATTATGAGGAGCTTGCTGAAGCGCTATGCGCTGGAGAGAGCGGAGGGCGAGCGGTTTGGTGACTTCTGCGTTCGGGTCGGCCTCATCCATGAGACGACGGACGGACAAAACTTTCACGATAATGTGAGTTTCTCTTTTTACACACACACACCCTCTGAATGAGATGGAATAGTACTGGATGCTAATTGCCAACTAAATAGGTTGCGGAAGAAGAGGGACCGGAAGAGGAGTAAACGATGGGTAAGAAGAGAAGGATTTGAATCTGGAGGAGAGAAATACCTGATTTAGAGAGAAGGTGGAATAAGATGAAGTGTCACTTTGGATATATATCACCCGGCGTTGAAAGGGTCATCATACACTGTTATTCATATAAATCCACGCAAAAGTGCAAAAAAGCAGAGATAGAAAAAAATCAAATACGCCGAAACCACAAGACAGAAAGAAAAGAACCCAAATGTCCCCTTTCCTAGAACATTCCCCTTTGAGAGTAATATTTGTCAAGGCAAAAAAAAAATCAGAAAGAGGAAGAGAGATGCCACACAAGTAATGGTCATGAAAAAGTTGCGTCGTTCGCATGACAACTCCTTCAAACCTTTTCTGTTTCCCTCATCTTTCATAATCTCCGCAAGAAGCTTCTTCTTATTTTTTTTTCCTCCAGATTCAACGGATGCCATCAAACGTGTTTGTCTCTCGCATACAAAACTCACGCATAGGTCCCGTACAGGAGCATATCCATATTCACACACACACACACACACACACATGTATATCTAGAATATACACCAGCTTTGCTTATGAAGAAAAAGCAAGAGAGAGAGAGAGAGAGAGAGAGAAAAGACCTAGTACACACGAAACCATATAAATCTTTCGTGGTAAGTAGAAAATGCCCCTAGGGAGGATAAGAATTCCCGTTAAGCTCCTTTCTTTCGAGATTGGAACTGCCATTTCATGTTCACGGCTCTGATTCCCTCACCCTCTCCCCCCCCCTTTCAAGTATATATGTTTTTCCTTTCTTTTGTTGCCTTTTTTTTCTGCTCTCGTTCAATCTATTGTCATGTCTGAAAAGGCAGAGCTGCATCTACGCTGATGCCCCCGAGCGAACAATTTCTAACTGTAAATCACATAACAACTCAATCATGCAATCTCAATCATACCAGATCAGCGTGCCGTGATCCCCGCCGCACATTCAAATAAACTCATCAAAACTTCATTATAGACAAAGACATACAATCATACAGAGAGAGTATCGACATGAATCAGAAACACGTTTTTGCTGTTCGCTCTTCAACTTGGAAAGAGACAAGAAGTACGACCAATCAATCCCAAAGCCTCCCTCCCTTCCTTCCTGTCCCCCCCTTGAAAAGTATATACGAATACCATCCCTGTCCCGCTTTGTTCTTCTGTATGACGTCGTCGACCGTATACCAGAGCAAAACCTGACAAGCAAGAAAAAAAAATAAACGAAACAAAGCAGATAACCTACCTAGCAACCAACCTCCCGTTTCCATACCAGGAGGGGAAGCAATATACCGTGATCATCTCCCCCACCCGCTCAACCCAACGAGGGGGTGTGCTCAACACATGACAAATGAAAAGAAAGAAATTCAAGTTCTAAGGGTATTCGTAATGCTGCTTCCGACGCTGCTCATGGTCTCGCTCAGCTTCTCGCCCATGCCGCCCGCCCAGCTCGGCAGCTTGAGCGTCATGCGGATCCTGCCCTCGACAACCAGGTGGATGAGGTTGATGACGGCAAACGTGGTCGACCCGATGGCGCGGAAGACGGCCAGGCCCGCGACGCTCCAGAGCAGGAAGCGCAGGTAAAAGTTGTCGCCAATGCCCTTGTTGCTGTACACCTCGGACACGGCCATGGCCAGGATGGCGTTGAGTCCCATCCACGAGACCACCATGTACGTTCGCACGCTCTTGTAGTAGTCTTCCTGCAGCTGGGCCTCGCTCGGGGGCGTCTCCGGCACCTCGACGCGGTCTCGCAGGTTGCGCAGAGCCTCATCGTATCCGCTATCGATATCGAGCTGCTCGCTGGGCATTTCAAGCTCGACCGTTTCGCCCTTGCCAATGGCGCCTCCCAGGTCCGTCTTCATGACGTTGTCGCCCTTGGTGCCCCAGGTGACGTCGTGCGTGTTGCAGAAGGCGTAGACTTGCAGGGTGCAGATGTAGCTGGGCAGCAGGAGAAAGTACTGGCCGGCAGAGGTGAACATGTGCCACGGGTCGAGGTACAAGAACGACATGGCAAAGTACAGACCAATGGTCGACGTCATGGAGACAATGAGGTTCGTAAACACGTTGTTACCCAATGTGAACGTGATGCCGCTGTCCTTGTCTGTGAACTGCCTGACGACGATGTAGATGATGGCGAAGGTCGTGTACACCATGATGATGCTGTAGATGATCATACTGCCCAGATAGAGCCTCCTGGCGCCCTGCGGACGATTACCAAGCGACAGGATGAACTGGACAGCAATGAGCAAGATGCACGAGTACCGCAGGATGATGAAGATGACGTTGCCAATGCCGTGACCGAACGGATCGACTCGTGGGTCTGCCAACCCGCCGGCGACGAAGTAGAAAGCCAGATAGAAGTTTGCGAGAGAAAAGTACGTGAAGAGCAGCTGGACAAACTGGTAGACAAATTCAATGTACAGGAGGACCTTGCGAGCAAGAGTGTGATCCGTCTGCAGAATCTGTCGGAACTGGACCAGGGAGTAGACGGCAGCGAAGAAGGCACCGTTCAACCATCTTCTTCGCTGGGAGATGAACTCGGGAACGGAATCTGGATTGACATCATGTTAGTCCGTTTCCCTCTTCACACGCGCAAAGTTAACAAAAGAGATAATAGGAGACACTTACCGGGAACATCCGTTTCTCCATGGCAGCCCTTGACATACTTCAAGACCCATCGCTCTCCCCGCTTGGCCACAAGCTCCCAACACAGGATACGATCTTCAGCCAGATACATGTTGGCCGTAAACACGTCCGCATGCTGTCCATGGAGAGTCTCGCCCTTGAAGTATTGGCTCAACGGTCCATGACCGGTCTCGTCGTTTTGCAGCGCGTGGTAGCGGTAGGCACTGAGGGCACCGGGCAACACGGTAATGTACCCAAAGACAGATTCGAGCGGCTTGTCCAGAATGTTGGACATTTTGTACTCAAAGTTCTGAGACGCAACCAAGGGGTTCAGCAGGTATGACCCATATTTGCCCTTCATGGCCTTGATTTCACCACAGGCCCCGGCCACATTGGAGTCAAAGTCGAAAGCCTTCCAGAGGTGATACAGCGAGGTGCCTCCGGGGCGAGTTCCCACATCGAGGAGAATGCAAACGTTGGGGTTCAGGGCCTTGCCAAACGCATTGAAGAACCAACGGTGCGAGTTGAGCTTGCGCGAGTTCTTCTCCTTGAGGCAAAAGATGATTTGGCACGGAACGATGCCCTTTTCGGCACCCTTGAACTTGAGATCCGAGTCGAGCGAGACCTGCGTCGTGTATTCGTAGACGTGCGCCTGCACGGCTCTGTTGTTGACAAAGTTTTTGGCGATGCCGTGCTGGTAGACGCCCATGGCAGCCAGGGCATCCAGTGTACGCGGATGAATCTTCTCACGGCCGTCAGAGATGATGCAGACAACAATCTTTTGCCAACCGTTTTCACCCCAGGTACGAGATCGGGATCGGGAGCAGAAGTGCGAGATGTTCTTCATGACGGCGTACATGGTGCGCGTGAAGAGAATCTCGTCTTCGTTGTACATGGTGATGCAGATGAACAGCTCCGTCTCTCGAGTGGTGCGGCCAATGTGCTGTCGCAGCTTGTACCCCCTATCGACAAAGTCGTCGGGATCGCACGTCACCGCAGTGTATCTCATGTGAGTGAACTCGACCTCGTCGCGCCGTGGCAGGAAACTGTAGAGAATCGTCGGGATCTTGCACTCCAAGACCAGCTCTCCATTGATGAGCGGGACTTCCTTCTTGGCCATTTGCGGAGCGCGGACACCTCGTCTCTCTTGCGCTCCGTCGGGCGCAGGGCCATAATGCTCATACTTATCGTAGTATTCCTGGTCCTCGCCCAGGGTTTCCTGAGAGCCTGCATACGAGTCGCGGTCATCGCCGTAGTGGCCTGCCTCCTCGTCGTACTGGTCGTAGTGCTCATAGTTGTCGTAGTGGTGAGGAGACTCACCGAGGTCAGACTCGGGGTCAAAGAATTCGTCATCCTCGCGGTGGTCCAAAGGAATGGAGACGGTGATATCGTCAGGAAACTGCGAGGCCCGCGATGAGTTGCCATAGCGAGGCGCCGGGGGCAAAGGTCGTCGCGGGCTGCCGCCATATCGCGATGACGGAGTTCCTGGTCGGGGGCTGCCGTTGATGTCGGAGGGCTCGTAGGAGGCATGAGACGCCGGGGGCCGAGAGTAGTCCGTCATTCTCGATGCTGGTGACCACGGCCTGTGGGAGGGATCCCTGGTGTCGTAGGACATGTACGACCCATCTGGCGGCGGAATGCTAGGCGCATCGTCCAGGATGGACCCGGTCCGCGTGTGGGAGGAAAAGACACTGGGGGCATACTGAGGCTGCGGCGATCGCGAACTAATCGGCCTATCGTGTGAGCTTCTGGTCTTCCATCTAACTGTTGGTTTGATTCTTTTCGCAGCCGGCTCCGCTGGAGCAGCGGCAGTGGCAGCAGCGTCGACTACTGTAGGCTGAGCCAGTGGTTGAGCCGCTGCTTTGGCAGTTTGCTGAGACGGGGAGTGATCGCATGCCGAGAGGCTTCCTCTTCGTCGCCGGAGTCGCTCACTTGGCCCCTCCGGGATGGTTGGTAGAGCTTCAGCGAGGTTCGGGGAGCCGCTGAGCGCTGAACTCGCTGGACTGTGCAACTTTGCAGTGATGGTTGGGCGAAGCTGTTTGATGTAGAGGGGAGGAGGAATAACAACGTCAAGCTTGGGCAGGGGACGGTGAAGGACTGAAGGAGAGGAGGAAGAGGGATGAGGGAGGGGAGGAGGAAGAGAATCATCCGCCGTGGTTGCTGCTTGCATCTCCGGCTCTTGCCTGGTCTCCAAGCTCGAGGCGGCTGCTGGACACTCGTCGAAAGCCATGGTGGACGCCTCGGGTTCGCGATCCGGTCCTTGGTGTTTCGATGCTTCCTTGGGGTGCAAGGACAGCATCGAGACGGACGGCGACGACATGGTATTAAGGAATGCTGGTGTTGCCAATGGCGACGGCTGTGTTACGTACGGTCTGTCTCTGTCGACGGGCTCCTCGACGGATGTCAACAGTCTAACGGCGGCGGCGCCATGGCCGGTGGGCGAGTCGAGCTCGTCGTCGTACGGCGGCAGGCTATAGCCCGGCGGGTGGCGGTCCATTGCGAATGCGGCGAGGTATGCCGTGTGTTTTGGCGATTAAGCTTTTGGAATGCTGACCAGCTGGAGGGTTAGATTGGGATGCGAGACACCTGATGGACGGCCTTGCGCAACCGCGAATGCTTCACTTAGGCCAGAGGCGACGAGGGGCGGTGTCGCGCCACGGTCATGGGGTCTCGATTGAAGCCGGCGCTGTGTTGACAGTCGTTAGTAACGATAAGGATAAAACGAGCGCACGTCTCAACCGCTCCGCGAACAAGGCATGAAGAAGTTTGGATGCGGTTGAGGGACTGAGCTGCATAAAGATTAAAAGGCGGGTGCGTTATGGCCAGGCACAACTACAGGCAGGACAGGGCCCCGGCAAGGTACAGCAAGGCACCGCAAGGCATGCTCACGGTGGGGATCGCGGCCGCAGCTGTGCAGGGCCCGCGACCAAACAAATGGCTTGCGTGGCCGTTGGCCGAGCAACCAGCGATCGTGCTGCAGCCGTTGGCGAACACGAGAATCCCGGTCGAGCCGCAGGAACACGCGCAGGCCATTGTGGTTTAGTAGCCGCCGTGATGGGATGCGAAACGTGAAGGCGTCAAGTGTCGATTGGCCAGGTACCGATCGAGGCTGAGGCTTATTGTTGCTCCAGGTTGAGAGAGGAAAGCGGTGAAGCCATCTTGATACGAGATGTACCTCTTTGCCTCTTGTATCACTTCAAAGTGACACAGATATACATAAGTCAGATGCAAGTATTGAGCCTACGCATCTTGCAACTTATTGTATGCAGGTATGCATGTATCAATCAAGCATCTTCAACAGCCGTCCATCTACGAGGCTCGCTTTTCTTTCTTCTTTTCGACTCGCCCTTCTTCAGCTGGGGCAGTCAATCCACTGCGGACGAAGCGGTCTGTCTTGCAGCCATTCCCCACAACCACGTCCAGGGATCTCGAATGGCGCACATGTTGCGACACGAGATGGAAGCACTGCGAGTTGATAGGGATCCCATCGTAGGTATGTAGCTTGGTGGAACTGGTTGATTTGCCTCGAACTCCATAAAAAAATGCTCCGTATGTTACGTGAAGCGTCCGTGATGTCGACTGTCATGTCGCAGATGAGGCAAGGCTCTTAAAAATACAGCATATTCTGACGCCATATAGACTTTGCGATATGCGACAAAGTATACAACCCTCCAACGGCGAAGAGTCTCTGGGTTAGTACCTAAATAGTAGGTAAGGTAGTCATCAATATGAAGCACCGGCATCCCCAGCAAGACAAAATGGCCGCTCATCACGGCGTGGCTTCAAATGGCGATGTGTTGTTGAAGACATCAACTCCAGGTTAGTCTTCGGTAGTGCTAGCAAGCGACCTGTCTGTTTATCAACATTGGCCATAAATTAAACACAACTGCGCGTTACCAGTCACAACTATCATCATACGGATCGCATGTATGCAATTAAACTACCTTACTAAGAAACTTGGTGTCAATGACCACCAATACACCCTTCAATTGCTCTTCTTCGTCGAGTGCCCAAGGTACCTACTAGCAGTAACATCCAGAAGTCCGACGCCATCACGTCCATCTGGAGGCCGTACCTGGGCACCTGCATCGTCAGGCACATGCCCGCTACACGCCCCAGAAACTGCCCCGCCATGCCTGTACCTGGTACTCCCGCCCCCTAGAGGGAGCTGAAGCACCGCTCTGACGCAATCAGCTACAGCACTAAAATGTGCACCCAGCAACCACAGCACCTGCACTGCACCGCTGCAGCAAGGCTGTAAACAGACCTGGACCCGAATCTGGAACAAGCGACACCACCGCCTCCCTCCATCTCCTGCTGCTGCCATCCAACCTCAACCTCTCCCTCGCCACACCCGTCATCTTGATATCTTTCCGCACAGCCTGCCAGCGCATCGCCAGACATCTTTGACCGCTGCGGCATCGGCCAAGCATCCAACATTCTACCAGCATTTCATCCTCGCCTCGTCAGCATATACCGAGCCCGACTCCAACTCCTGACCCGACTTCCCCCCCCATATATGTGATCTGTACGCCCTCTTCGCCTGCTCTGAACATGCCATTCATTGCCCCGCTAACCAGTTGGTATGGAACGCAGACCGTCGTATTGCCTCTTAGCTCGCCAAACATCACGACCAAAACCCCCCGACTCGCCTCGTCATGGCCCAGTTCCTGCAGACAGTGTCAGTCTCTCCTCATCCGCAGCCGCATACTCTCCCATCGTCGCCGCCGTCAACATGGCGCTTGCCCTGTTCCAATACCTCAGCCCCAGGTCTCGCGCCAAGATGGCGGGCCTCGACAAGAGCATTCTGCCCGTCTACGAAGACCCCCCGCTCAAACCCGTGTTGAATACCGCGATTGCTGACGGCGAGATCATTCTGAGCAGCAACCAGAAGACGAGGAACCAGTTCCGCCCGCGTGCGGGCAAGGGCGGCGTCAACAGCTATCAGCTTAGGCAGTATGCCGAAGTCACTCTGGGAGGAGGCAGCTTGCGCAAGGTCGTCAAGCTGCCCGAGGGCGAGGACGAGAACGAATGGTTGGCAGTCAATAGTGAGTTTGTCTGCGGGTGCTCTTGCTAGAATAACAGAAGGTCTAACAGCATGTTGCCAGTGGTGGACTTTTACAACCAGATCAATCTCCTCTACGGCGCCATCACCGAGTTTTGCTCGCCTCAGTCATGTCCGGAGATGAAGGCTACGGATGAGTAAGACGAGGACTCTCGCCCCGTTCTACATTCTTCACATGAGCTAATCTGACGATGCCCAGGTTCGAATATCTCTGGCAAGACAACGAGAATTACAAACGGCCGACCAAGATGGCCGCCCCGGCCTACATTGAACAACTCATGACATGGGTTCAAGCCAATATTGACAACGAATCCGTCATGCCCAGCAAGATTGGTAAGTAGCCCGCGTCGGTCCTTGACTCACTGCTCAATGTCTTGTGCTGACAACATCCACAGGCGTCCCCTTTCCGAAATCGTTCCCGGCCTTGATTCGGCAAATCTTCAAGCGCATGTATCGTGTATACGCACACATCTACTGTCATCACTATCCGGTGATTCGGGAGCTGGGACTGGAGCCGCATCTCAACACCAGTTTCAAACAGTATGTGCTGTTCATTGATGAACACAGCTTGGCGAGCGGGCGTGATTACTGGGGACCTCTCGGGGACCTCGTTGACAGCATGTTGAAGAGTGACTGATTGGGCGTTGCTTTCCTTCTTTCGCGTCGTTTTCATTTGTGTTTGTTCTTTGTACCGCAAGCGACAATTGCAGTAATGCTTAATAGGGAGCAAGGCAAGGCGTTGGGATATCGTAGAAATGGGAATTTCGGCACAGGATTGGCAGTGCTCAAGTATATCGGGCAGATTCGGGTAAAAGGGTACAGGGAAGGGCCAGCATCATGAGGCCAAAAGGGCAGTGCAAGGTCGGAGACGATGGTTCATGCATCATTGAGTCAAGTTTTATATAAACCGAGAAGAGAATAACGAGAAGAGCCTTATTGCGGATGAAGATGGTCAGTGAACAGAAGAATGGCTGAATGATGGATGAGTGGTGGTAGCCGGACTGTAGGAGGTATTATAGTGCCTTACATAAGCAAAAAAGTTGGTGCCTCACCCGTGCGGCAAGGCATCCACGGACCAAAATTGCCGGCCGCATCGCAGAACCTCCAACCCTCGAACACCGATCGCTCTCTCACCACCCCTCGACGCCGACCTCAAACCAGCCGCCATGCTGTCGCGACAAGTCTTCCGCTCCCTCCGGGCTGCTGCCCCCCAGCGTGCCGTCGCCCTCCGCGCCGCCCCGGTCCGGACCTTTGCTGCTGCCGCCTCCAGCGACGTCAAGCCGCCCATTGCCGTCTTTGGCCTCGACGGCACCTATGCCACTGCTCTGGTACGCCGACTTCCCGGGACGAATTGAAAACTCAGGCGGTTGTTGTTGTTGTTTGCTCTTTGAGTGTCCAAAGAGGCCCAATTGCACACTTTTTTTGCGAGCGCTGCGGCCATACACCATACACGAATCGAACACACAAAACACCGCGCCAATACTATAGAACACGGATGGGCTAACAAGATGCCTTTTTTTTTTTGCGTCAATTTTTAGTACACCGCGGCCTCCAAGACGTCCACCCTCGACGCCACCGCCAAAGAGCTCGCCAAGCTGGGCGGCCTCCTCGAGAAGGACCCCAAGCTGGCCAAGATCCTGGCCGCGCCGACGCTGACCCCCGCCGACAAGTCCGCCATCGTCGCCGAGCTCGTCAAGCAGGCCGGCTCCAGCGGCGCCACGCTCAAGAACTTCCTCGAGACGCTGGCCGAGAACAACCGCCTGGGCCTGCTCAAGGGCGTCGCCGACAAGTTCAGCCAGATCATCGCCGCTGCGAGGGGCGAGGTCGAGATGACTGTCACCAGTGCTCAGGTGCGTTTTTTCCATCTTTTGCTTTTGGAACAATTTCCCCCCCTTCTGGGGCGTATTTTCGATGTCGATGACGCTACTACGATGGCGATGATGTACCGAGAAACAATGCCCACGTTCTTGATGGCGCAGTTATTGACACGGAATTATTCTATCTAGCCTCTTGACCCCAAGACTCTGTCTCGTCTGGAGAACGCCGTTGCCAAGTCTTCCTACGTCGGCCAGGGCAAGAAGCTCAAGGTCACCAACTCGGTATGCACACACTCCCCATCTTCCGTATCTTCTTTAGAGCAACAGTCTAACATGCCAATGCCAGGTCAACCCCGAGATCGTCGGCGGACTCATCGTCGAGGTCGGCGACCGAACCATTGACCTCAGCGTCTCCTCCCGCATCGCCAAGATGAACAAGCTCCTCACTGACAACCTGTAAATTTACATCATGTATAAACAATGACCCAAGAATTATTTTAAACAAAACGAGAAGATTGAAACCAATGGCCCGATCCGAACCAGGTTCCTTTTTGTTCTCACCAAATAGGGGGGGGCTCCTTACCACCAAACATGTATAGAGAGAGTCCTTGAAGCTTGGAGAGTGGCTATTTGCTCATCAAGCTGGGGGAGGAGGAGAAAAAGAGGGGGTGAGCTGTTGCGCGATTAAGGCTGTTGAATTGGTGGCAGCGGCGTGTTGCGAAAATAGAAAGCAAAGTTCTTCATTTTTTAAACTCAACAGAGATGGAAGAATTGGCTTTTCTGTGTTACCATATTTTTCATGTTGATGATGCTTTCATTGTTGTTGTGAGATGACTGTGTGATGGGAAGCTGTACCTGTAAGATTGAAAGGGGCCTGTAATTGGAGAGATTGTCCCCCCTTCATCCGAACGAGCTCATTTCTTGCAACGATTGATTCGCATTCATGTACGCAACATACTATGAGGAATAGCCAAGAGAGTTCATATATAGCCAAAATGCATGTTGCTCAAGCATAAACCAGATTGCATTCCCTCATTCTCAACGGGAAATCCAATTGACATCTCTCACCTTGCCCCTACCAATTCTAAGATACCAAAAAAATCGCGGATTCAAAGCCCACACACCAATTTTATTTGTTCCAAAGAAGCCGTTTATCATCTTGTTAAAATCCCCCCTCCCCCGTCATAGACATGCGGCGAAAGAGAGATCAGGGCGCAGCAGCCAACTACCTTACGAAGCCCTAGTCTCAACTTCATCCCCTTCGTACGCGTCCTCTCCGTTTCCTTCCTTGAACCTCTCGAGCTGGTCGGCAATGTACCGGTGCATGTGGCTGTCCGCTTCTTCTTTCTCTCTGAGCCTCTCCGGGTCGTCAGGGTGGACAGAGTTGGTGACGGAGCGAGCATCGTCGTCTCCGTTGACCGATGAATCAAAGTCGCTCCTGGCAGCAATGGAACGAGCTGTCGAAGACCGCCTGATGTGGCGCCGGCCGCCTTGGTGAGGAACTCCCTTGTCGACGTGTCTCTGGAAGATGTCGTCAAAGTAGTGCGCCATACCAACGGACGGCGTCCGAGGCGTCTGCGGCAGACGGCAGTTGACACTGTTGCCCCTTCGAGTTAGCATACGGTAATACATAGAGGAGGGGGAGAGACAAAAAAAAAGTAGAACAAGCAAAGAAAAAGCTCACCCTGTATCATGAATGAGCCGCGCAATGAGGCCAGTCCATCCAGTCTGGTGACTGGCACCAAGACCCCGTCCAGTGTCGCCATCAAAGAACTCGTAGAACCAGAGGTAGTCCTTCCAGTGCTCATCATAGTCGAGGCGATCATCTCCAGCGTTGATGCTACGCCTGCCGTACTCGTCTCGGGCAAAGAGATGCTGCAACCGGTGCTGGATCTCCTCGGAAACTTTGCCCAGATGCATGTAGATGCCGCTCCCGGTGGGACATTCGACCTTGAATTCAGGTCCGTAGAAGAGGTAGAACCGCTGGAGCGATTCAATGAGCAAAAAGTTGACGCAAAGCCAGATTGGCCCTCTCCAGTTGCTGTTGCCGCCAAAAAGTCCAGTATCGGAGTCTCCTGGAACGTAGCCGACCTTGAATTCCTGACCCTTTACCTCCATGGAGTAGGGGTTCTCCTTGTGATATTTGGACAGCGAACGGATACCGTGATCACTGAAGAATTCATCCTCGTCCAGCATCCTCTTCAGGATCTTCTCCAACCTCTCCTTGCTGACGATTGACAAGAGAATACGGTTGCCTTTGCCCCTCTTCCTGATGCTGGCCATGTTCCTCTCGGCCAGGTCACAACGGTTCTGAACAAACCACTCCACTCTCTTTTTGAACGAGGGCAGCTTGTTGATAAGCTCCGGTTCGAGAGTCGCGGTTGCGTAAAGGGGGATGAGGCCGACCAGTGACCGCACAGGAAGCTGCTGGAGCCACGGGCCTCCCCAGGAGATGGCATCATAGTAGAAGCCGTCATCCTCGTTCCAAAGAGACTGTTCATCCTTCTGACCCGCCCGGAAGGTCATGGCATCGCTAATGAAGATGAAATGCTCAAAGAACTTGGAGGCAATATCCTCGTAGATGCGGCGATGCTTGGCCAGCTCAAGAGCAATGTTTAGCATGCACAGACAGTAGAAAGCCATCCAGCCGGTGCTGTCGGCCTGCTCAAGGACGCCTCCCGTGGGCAGCGGCTCAGAGCGGTTGAACAGGCCAATGTTATCGAGTCCCAGGAAGCCACCTTCAAAAACGTTCTTGCCCTCGGCGTCTTTGCGATTCACCCACCAAGTGAAGTTGAGCAGAAGCTTTTGGAACACTCGCTCAAGGAAATCAAGATCCTGACGCCCGTACAGCTTCCTTTCAATCTTGAAGGTTCTGAATGTGGCCCATGCATGGACGGGAGGGTTGACATCACCAAAGTTCCATTCATATCTGTGAGTATCGTTAGCACTGCCAGCCATCATCATGATATCAAACGTAAGGGGTGGAGGAAGATGACTTACGCAGGCAGTTGACCGTTGGGGTGGCAGTACCACTCCCTGGTGAACAGGTCAAGCTGCTTCTTGGCAAAGTCAGGGTCAATCATGGCCAGGGGAATGCAGTGGAAGGCGCTGTCCCAGGCCGCAAAGAACGGGTACTCCCAAGAGTCGGGCATAGACAGGATGTCATCGCAATACATATGCTTCCACTGTGAGTTGCGAATCCCCATCCGTTCTGGGGGCGGAGGAGGGTGGCCGGGATCTCCCTTTGCCCAGTGGTCCCAGACGAAGTAGTAGTGCTGCTTTGTCCACATCATGCCGGAGAAGGCCTGCCGCTGGATGTTGCGCAAATCGTCAGCCAGAGGAAGAGGGCTGATTCTGTAATAGAACTCATCCGCCTCTTCTTTGCGCTTGTCGATAATGTCATCGAATTCTTCCTCATCTAAATACGACTCGTCTCTTCTGGTAAATCGGAAACGAACAACTGCGATTCTTTGTCAGCTTGAAGCAAGCATGGTATGCCCAAGAAGAGGGGGATCACCTACCGGCACATTCACCGGGGTTGACACCGCCGTCTTCGTTGAAATTGTACCAGGCTGCGCATTTGGTGCCCTTCTGGGCAGGATTGATGGCGCCCTTTTCTCCGCCAACGATGTACCTGTGGAAGGCATCCTTGACGTAGGGTTGTTCGTTCGGCTGTTCATAAAGAAGCTCCTTGTTGGTCTCATTTTCGGTGAACATGAGTTGGGGGAGGACATCCTGTCCCGACGTGCCAACACCGGGAGAGGGAGAGAGAAGGAAGTATCTGTCTCCAAGCTTCCAGTGCGTGGATTTAGCCGAGTCTTCAGTATGGGCCGCAATAGAAGGCTTCTTGTCTTCCGGCTCTCGGCCCCAACTCCAGGTGTTTCGAAACCATACATGGGGAATGATGTGGAGGGGGGCCGGGTCGGGGCCCCGGTTCCAGGCAGTCACACGAAAGAGAAGCTCATCTGGATCGTCAGCCTCCTTGGCGGTTTCAATGAAGATGTCCCAGTATCGATCCTCGTCAAACACCCCAGTGTCGAGGAGCTGGTACTCCTTGTCTTGTCTGGTTCTTCGTGCATTCTCCTTCAGGAGGTCCTCGTAGGGGAAAGCCTTCTGGGGATACTTGTAGAGGAATTTCATGTAGGAGTGCTGGATCCAGTCAATATCAGAGGGGCCACTTGCAAGAGGGAGAGTGGGGGCGTCGGCGGTGACATATCAAGACGTACAGTCTGGTCGGGTGAGTTAGCACGTTTCATAGCAAGAGGAGGAGGACGATATTGGCTTACAGGAGTGTTATCAACATGGAAATGGGCCTCCTTGACGCTTTCGCCGTGGTTTCCTTGCGGGTTGGACAGACCAAAGAGACGCTCCTTCAAAAAGGGACTGGCTTATAGATCAGGACCATGTTCTGCCTCGAAAGACCAGGCTTCGGAGTTGGGAATGGCATACTCTTCCTCGTTCCAGAAGGCAAAGGCAATGTTCTGGAATCCATGTGTATCCGAGACACCGGCGATGCCGTCTTCACCCCACCTGAAAGCTCGGGATCGTGCATGGTCGTGTGTAAAGTCTATGGACGCAGGAGATTAGTCTCAGCTCTGAAGTGGCAAGGAAAAGAATGGGATGCAGGAATACGTACGGCTCCAGGCATCTCCGTCGGCACTGTAGTCCTCTCGTACTGTTACAGACAGGCAATTAGCACTCGTATCTCCTTGTCTTGCGTCCGTCTGGGAGCCAATGTACCTGTTGCCCACTGCCTCTCGGCAACATAAGGCCCCCATTTCTTCCAGTACTTGGTTCGCTCCCGGTCCTCCTTCAATCGCCTCTCCTCCTCGGTGAGGTACTCGTGGCCATCGTGAACGACCATTGTGCCGTGTGTTCTGGGATCGAGACCGTTTATGCCGGTGTTCCTGCGGGGGTCAGGAGAAGACAGGCAGGGAGGGGATCAAGGAGAGAGGAACTGGGAAAAGAAGGAGAAGGAGAAAAGGGAGCTGGAGCTCGGATTCTTGTAAGCAAGCGTCGTGCTTCAATTCCAAGCAGCAGCCTATCAGCACCTGAGCTATTTCGTCTGTCCGGGAGCTTGATTTGACCTGGGCCGGGTTCAATGGCTTGACGAGGCGCGAGTCCAACGTGGGGCTGGCGGGATGATGGAGGGGCAAACTGGAGGTGAGGGATGCTGGGATACTGTACTGGGTAGCCCGCGCTACAGTATAGCGGGCAGCTTACAGTGGTTGCACCACCTATCGGGCCTCCTTCTGGGCGGTTCACGGGCTGCAGCGTGTTGGTGCCTAACAACCTGAACTGACGTGATGACGATTCGGGGCTACGTGGAACCGGAAAAGAGTGGGAATGTCCAGCATGGTGTAGTCGTAGTGCACCATAAACCGGATACCTATGGGCTGGACGCTGGCCGATGGAGTTGGATGCAGCGGCAGCACCTCGATTCCATCCGTATAAAACGGGAGAATTCGAGTTGAGTCTCTTGTTCCCACATGGCGGCCATTCATTTGAGACCAAACAAGGCTGCGCGGTCACGGCTACCGCCACGGTACCTGCAAGCGCTGGGACAGACGCCTCAAACGGTGCGAGTCTTGCTGTCACGCACCGGTAACCATGACGTCGCTTCTCAAGCCCTCCCGGAGGAAACGCAGGGGCCAATGGCGGAGCTCCGACTGGAAGCAGGTTGTTGATAAGCAAGCTTTTCTCGCAGCAGCGCTGCATGGCAGTTTTTGCCCAACTGTCTGTCTGTCTGCTTGTCTGTTTTGCATTGCATGAGGGCTCTAGCCGGATCCCATTGCAGTTGAATGCGAGAATTAAAGGCAGGCAGGCAGGCAGTGAGATTCGTGAGGAGAAGAAGCATGGACTTGGACCGCGGTATCTTGCCGTGACGTCAGAAGCCGTGTTACTGGCTCAGGGGAAAACATTGGAGCCGGCCTAACAAAGCAGCAGCAAACATGAGCCAGGCCCTATTACCTTAGCCTTGCCTGGAACAAACAGGCCGGATAACGAACAGCCTTGTGATTGATAGCCCATGACTGAAGCACTAACACTGGACCAGTCAATGGACGAACGCCCGCAGAGAGGCAGTAATAATCAGGCATCGCCGTTATCGTCAAGAAGACGTTGGCCGGAATGTTCAAGACGCAAGTCAGGCACTGCCGTCAGCCACCGAGGCTGAAGCCAGGAGGGATGAGGTAGGGGTGTAAGGGTGAGGTAGGGGTAAGGTATGTATGTACATGTAGGGTTGTAGGGCTCTGTCGGGTACTGTCGCTTGCAGCAAGAAGAATTGGTGACGGCCAGGGTCAGAGCTGAGAAGACAAGGCCCCAGGTAGCTGTATGTACACTATCTAATGCTAAGAACTGGAAGGATGAATCGACAAGTGAACTGAGAGAGCGAATAGCATATGATAGTGGACTCCAGGTCATCTTGTCAAATAGAGTGAGCTCGTATTATCCCATTGCCTCTGCCACCCGCAGGGGTCGCATCAATTGCTCTCGATTGGCCCCTGTCCCAGATCTCCGAGCCACCAAAGAGCCTCCAGGGCCGGCACGGCGCTAATAAGGCCGCTGAACCTGAACCAACAAATCTGGCCAGTTCAGGTTGAGCCTCCCGCTGGACCTCACTCGAACCGAGCTGCAGAGCTTCGCCACAACCATTTTCGCGGCCTTGTTGACGAAATCTGTCAGTATCGGGCGTCATTTGCCTCCAGATCCTCCGACCTGCGTCTGTCACTGCTGTCCAGCCATCATGTTTCACTGAATTGAAGCTCTCGTTTACCGTGAATTTCCCCTCCGTCTTCTACAACTACACCCAGTAGCCTTTCCTTTTCTGTCCTACCTCATTTTAATCCTCCTAATTAAAAGAGACGAAGACGAAGAAAAAGAAGTGACCCATTCCGCGCCCTCGGCTCCCTCTCCATAGAGCACCGTCCACCTTTCTTTGCAACTCCCTTTCTTTGTTCCCTCTCTGCCTTCAGTCTCCCTCTCAACATGACCGACAGGGTGTCACTCCTGCGCAGACTGATACTCGAGTCACCACCGGGGGAATGGGCTATCAACCAGCTCCGCGAGCTGCTCATTGGCGCCCTCAAGCAGGGGCCGATCCCTCAACATGTGGCCTTCGAGATGGACGGCAACAGACGCTACGCCAGAAGTCGCCGCATGGAGACTGTCGAAGGGCACCACCGTGGCTTTGAAGCCCTTGCCAGGGTTTGTTGCCCATACCTCCAGCGCTGTCCTTACTTGGAGCCTCTTGGCGACTAACACGGCCGCTCTAGATCATGGAAGTCTGCTACAAGTGCGGCGTCAAGGTGGTGACTGTCTACGCCTTTAGCATCGAAAACTTCAACAGGCCAAAGTACGAGGTGGAGGGACTCATGCAGCTCGCAAAGGTCAAGCTGGAGCAGCTGACCACCTACGGCGACATTCTCGACCGCTACGGGGCTTGTGTCCGGATCCTCGGCCAGCGTGAGTTGATACGCGATGATGTCCTGGAAGTCATGGACAAGGCCGTGGCGAGGACGAAGCATAACAACAAGTACGCATCGCCCCCTTAAATCAAGGGCCTACAACTGGCCTACAATATCTTGGAGACAAACATGGCTGACCAATTCTGTCCAGGGCTGTCCTCAACATCTGCTTCCCCTACACCTCGAGGGCCGAGATGACGACTGCCATTCGATCGACCGTGCAGGAGTTCCTCTCCCCAACTCCGCCCAAGAACACGCCCTTCTCGCCATCGCGCATCAGGCAAAAGATCCTGTCCAGCCAGCTCGACGGCCGTGAGCCGCTGCCGACAATCCCCGATGAAGCGCTCGACGACGGCGAGTATGACGACAAGGACCCATATGGAGACGAGGACGTTTCCTCTTCTGCTACTCTGCCTCCGGGCTCCCCTGAGCCTCACTTGATGAGGTCGGGATCGTACGGCTCCACGACGCTGCCCAATCCCGACAACATCACCGTCGATACCATCGAGAGACACATATACACTGCCGATGACCCCCCGCTCGACATCTTCGTCCGGACAAGCGGCGTCGAACGACTGAGCGACTTTATGCTCTGGCAATGCCACCAGGACACGCACATCTTCTTCCGCGAGTGCCTCTGGCCAGATTTCGGCCTAAAGGACTTTATATGGGTTCTCCTGGAGTGGCAATGGAGGCAGAAGCAGTCGGACAGGGAGAATCCCGCGAGCAGGTCGAGGAGCAGCAAGGCGCGAAGCATGATGGAGTGATTATGGCGACGATACCCCGTTTCGTTCTATAGAGAGGCATGGCATATTCACACGATATACACTTGTTAGTATCACGCGGCGCTCTTTTTTGGTTCTGAAGGCCTCCCTTTCGATTGTCGCCATGCATTGCCGCCTTAGACTGTAATTTGCATCTTATATCTCTACTCATCGATGCAGCGAGAATTGTAGGCAAGCTCGCACTGAAGAGGCCGTCTACGGCATTCCCACTGCAGCCACTGACACAAGCCCGGCTTCACAATGCACGCCATGTCTCTGCAGCTCGACTGACGCCATAACCGGCCTCTGTGTGGGACTTTTTCTGCCATCTCGGCGCCCAGTTTATCCGACCAGCCAATGGCAGCTCCTCTCTCGGTCCAATGCGCGCTGTGTCATGCGCCGCTAGCTGTCCAGGAACGGCAGACCCGGCGGTACGTACCGCCGTATCTCGCGGCAGGCGGCTGCCACTGCAGTTGTGCTCCTCTCCCCAAACTCAGCACCAGATAAGTCGACGATTTTCTGCTGCTTGATCCCAGCATCACCGACCCTTTGCAACGCCTCACCCGCATGATTTGGCTCTCCAACCGCAGATCCAGAGCAGGATGGCCTAGCCGGTCTCCGATACGAGGCGTCTTTCTACTGTTCGTTCCTGTTTAGCACCGTCCGCCGCCCTCTAGAGAAGGGTAGAGAAAAGTTCGCCAGCGTCCGTCGCCCCTCTACACACAGAATCTCTCCCACATCCATCAGCCGTGCCGTTCCCCCCCCTTCGCCGTGCCAGCAATGAAGTCGGCCAAGGCGCCCGCCGTGGAGGCGCCGTCGCACCGGCGGTCGCAGCCTGTCCGCCAGACGCGCACGAATCCTCCTCGCAGCTCGGCGACGGCTGCCCGCTCCGGGCCCAGAGACTCGCTGGGCGGCCCAGCTGGCGACCAGCCCATTGACATCTTCCCTGCCATCACCCACTTTGCCGACACCATTACCGCCCTGCCCAAAGAGCTCGTCCGCCACTTCACGCTGCTCAAAGAGGTCGACGCCAAGATATTCGCTCCCCAGGAGCAGCTGTTCAAGCTCGTCGCCTCCGCGAGGGCGATCGCCATTCCCGAGGCGCGGACGGGCAATGACGCTTCGAGCACGGCGCCGCCGCAATCCGCGCCCATGAGCGCCCAGACGAGCTCCAACGGGGCTGCCCTCAACCAGCAGAGCCAGGCCGTGGCGTCGACGACCGACGAGGCCAGCGGCGGCGTGTTCGATCCCTCCAACCTCCACCGCCGCCAGCTGTTCCGCCAGACCGCGATCAAGATACAGGAGATGCTCGTGTCGCTGGAAGAGAAGAACCACGTCATCTCCACAGCGAACGAGGCGCTGCAGAGGCAGCTGGCCCGGGTCGAGGACGTGTGGCCCTACCTGGAGAGCGAGTTCAGCGACGAGGCCAAATGGGGGAGCACCACCCACTGGGCCTACCCCGAGAACCGCAACAGCAAGGCGGCGCAGGCGGCCGAGCGATCCAGACGCGATGGCGCGGCGGCCATTTCGGCAGCCGCACAAGCTCTGGCGGAACAGGCGGCCGCCCGGAGCGATGCCAGGAAGCAAGCCGTGCAGGCCAAGCGGAGCCAAAAGACGCATGCGCTCGATTCCGAAGCCGATGACCACGACGGTCGGAACAAGGACGGCACGAACAAGAAATCCAGCTCGAGCAAAGTTCGAAAGACGGCTGAGGGTAACAATGTTGGTTTAGGCATCACCACCGGAGCCTCCTCCAACGGCAACCCGCCACAGAAAAGGCGCAAGGTAGACAAGGAAAAGGACAAGGACAAGGAGAAAGAAAAGGACAAAGAGAAGGACAAGGACAAGGACAAGGAGAAAGCCGCTGCCAGTGGGGGAGAGGCGCCCCCCATGGAGCGTGCCATGAGCCTCGTCTTCGGTAACAATGCGTCCAAAGCGAAGCCTACCGGTAGCCCTCGTGAAACACCGGCCCCAGAGGTGCCGAAGAAACGCAAGGCTCTGCCCACAAGCAGCGGCCAATCCAAGAAGAAGTATGTCCCTGTCTTGTTTCTCTTCCCTAATACATCCCTCTTTCGACCTACCCAAACTACTATGAGGAAGATGCTGACCCCCTTGTGCTTTTCTGCAGGAATGCCCTATCGGCCACCATGTCTCCTTCAGCTGCGTCCTCTCCCGTTTTGGGAACCCTTCCAGAGACCAAGGCACCACCGAGCCGCCCGTCGCCCGCACCGGCAGCGGCACCCACGCCCGCCCCCCGACCGACGACGTCTCGCGCACGACAGAATTCTATACAGTCAAACTCAGAAGCCAGCAAGGCCAGGCCATCCTCGTCAGCAGCCAAAAAGGCGAATGGGAACATGGCCAGCACGCCCGAGATTTCCTCGGCTGCAAGCTGGCCACGCCCCAATCACGACTCCGAGTCTAACAAGGAAACCCCCGTGACGGTCAAGACTGAGCCTTTGCCGAAGGAGGCGGAACGAGTAGACGATAAGCCCACGGCGACTCCAGTTGCTACGGCCACTACCACTACCACCTCGTCCAGTCGCAGGAACAGCAGGGTAGAGGACGCCGATCGCAAGAGTGAGCCGGCCCAGCCTACGCCGCAGACGGGTACGGTCACGACCAAGAGCGGAAGAGCAAGCAAACCATCCACGCCGGCTCTGCCCAGCTTCCAGGACGCGGCTGCTGCCAGGCCTCGGACGACGCGCAATGCAGAGCCGATGGGCAATGGCAAGAAGACGCAGCAAAAGAAGGGCGCCGCGGGGACACAAGCTGTGGCCCAGCTCGCGGATGAAGATGGAAACAGCAGCATGCAGGGCGACGACGGCGACGACGACGCAGACGTTGATCCGGACGAAGCTACATACTGCTACTGCAACAGCATCAGCTACGGCGCCATGGTGGCGTGCGATTCTGATGACTGTGCTCGCGAGTGGTTCCATTTGGCTTGCGTAGGCCTCAAGGTTCCGCCAAGTTCAAAGAGTAAGTTTGTCTCATTCTTCTTCTTTCCCATCAAGTAAAGAACAGACGATGCTAACGACGCCTGATAGCCAAGTGGTACTGCCCCGACTGCAAAGAGCGCCTCAAGGTGGGCAGCAAAAAGAACGGTAGCCGATAGTCGACAGCTGTATCGTTACGGAAGCAGACGCTGGTCAAGCTTGCGGAAGACAAACGCCGGTTTAGTTCTCGAGGCTAGCTTTTCGGCAGGCTGCAAGATGCTGTCTGAGCTCCTCTTTCGATTTTTGATTTCTTCTGTCTTCGGTCTGGGTAGTTGACCGGCGTTTGTTCCAACTTGCTTCATGTTGTTCTCCTACTTCCACCTTCCTTTTTTTTTTTTTCAGTCTTTTTTTCTGTCCTTTGACTCTCCTGTTTTTATAGGAGACTGGCATGCACGATCATGCTCAGCTTCACACGGACCACGGGGCGTTCTTTTGCTTGTTCACATAGGATTCGGCCACACATAATATCAAGCTTTTGTTACGGATTGTATTCACGCCAGCTTCGGATCTATGCAGTTCTTTCTTTCTTTCTCTCTCTCTTGTCTTTTGGTGTATGAGATGACTTTTCGATGGAGGCACGAGGTCTGACAAAGGGAGCGAGATGCATTACCTCATGGCAGGGGCCTGTTGGAAGCATATATGCATATGTCGTTATTGGCGTCGCAATCACGGAATAGGGAGGCACGCTTTGTGGGATCTACGTGGGAAACGGGAGGGGGGGCAGGGCACTGGGCAGAAAGCGATGAGAGCAAATGTGTGATTACGCTGTCGAAGTATGAAGCGGCAGCAGCAGCAACAGCATTGTCTGATAGATGAGATATTTGGCCCAGGGGGATGTCCGTCCCTGCCCAGGGTGGCGGAGGAATATGCGAGCGGTCGGTTTTGGGGTTCTGTTGCCCTTTTACTTGTTGGCTTTTTTTTCCCTTTCTTTTGCCCTCTATCAACTTCCTGCCGGTTGAAGCTGGGCGAAGAAGAAGCAACGGATGATTTGGGATTTTCATTAGGTAACGCGGATGCAGGTTAGGTAGCTTTCGGCAGGATAGCTCAAAGGCAGCTCTGCATGACACGATTCGACCTTTGCTCTCGGGCTTGAGTAGTGACTGGTGGTATCAGTAGAGAGTAAGAGAGAAAGGTTAGGTGGGATACTAATAGAAAGGTGTGGCCCTCAATGGATGGACGTTGTGCTTCTGATGAAGGCGACGTGGAGAGCGGAAAGAAATGGGCGTGCTAGTTGTGAAGGGAAGGGAAATCTGTATTACGTGTCTGGTTTGTTTCGTGGATGGAGTGATTTGATGTGTCCGGGGGGGGGATGTATGAGTATGGGGAATATGGAGTCGATGGAGGTTTCTATGGAGTATGTTTGTATCGTATGTATGATGAGGATGTTGGGAGGTTGAATCCGCGGGGGAACAAATTTGAATATGGAGTTGCAGCATCTCGTATATGTACTACCTACTAGATATACCCCATATGCCAAGGTAGTAGGACGAGTCGTTTGTGTTTCATTACCAAACGAGGCTATAGACTCCCGAGTAATCTGTTACGGAATAGAAGCCGTATGGTGGGTAGCACAGGGGAGTAATACGGTCGACTCTCTTTCCCTCACTTTCTCCTAATACCACGAGTAACAGGAACACGACACATGCCCTCATTAGACACAAAAACACAACCAAAGTGCTGCCAATATACACGGCAATTACGGCACGGCATCATACAGACGACGGAAAAGTCCCATGGGACTGGTTCCTGCGAGGGCGAGGGCGAGGACGGGGAGGGGGCCTGCGGATGTTTTTCTGGAGTCGAGCTGGATCTTTCTCACCAGGGGGCAAAGTTGGCTACTCAGGCGATATGCGCTTCCGCCCCAACATTCTGTGGTGGTTTTCACTTCCGTAACTGAATATCCAGGTCTCCCATCGTCCACGGGGGGCCAAAAAGCAGACTGATGCTGTGCTGTTCACACGCACCCCCTAGCAATTTCTCACCTTTCCATTCTCTTGACTGCTTCCCTGCACCTGTCACCGCTGTAGCAACTCACACAGAAACCCCCCCAAAAGAAAGCAAACATCACGAGCCATAGATTAGAGTGTGTAGAGAGAGGTAAGCTGACCTGTAGACAAGTACTACTAAGGTATCAATGGGCCTCGCTTCAACTCGTACTGCAAACTAAGGGAGGTCCTTTTGGCATTGGATTTCCACTTCTTGTCTTGGAACCTCGTCTGTTAGCGCTCCGCGTGATGCCTTTTGGTTCATCCGATCATTTACATAACGAAAATCCGGGGAAGCAGAATTCTAGGCCCTTCTTTTTTTAGCCTGCCTCGGACTAGTTTGGCAGCAAAGAAAACCCCTTGCTGGTTGCGACTCCTTTTATGTTTCTTTTTTTGCAAAGGGGTGGGAAGAAGAAAGAGCCGCATGGACGGATCCAAGCTAGCGGCAGTATAGTATAGCCCGTTCTTTTAGAGAGGAGATACTAAGAGAAAGAAGTGGTGAGAAGAGAAGAGACAAGGTCTAACAAAGTTGTTTGGAGCTCGGGGGCGGGGTGTGAGAGGGGCACGAGGAGTTGTGGCTGGTGCGCCGTTGGAGATGTGGCTGGATGAAAGCCAAAACCTGGCTTATCGATAAGTGACTAGTGGCGGAAAAAAAAATTATGGCAGAGATTTTGCTGGCGGGAGGCGGAACCAAACCTCCCCAAGACTGATAGATTGATACCCAGCTTTTTTTGTTTTTGACATACACACAATCCACATCAGACAGCCACGATGCGGTATGTTTTATATGGATGGCGAATTGGACTCGAGGAATTTGCCCTTTTCTGACCTGGACAATATAGGATTGAGGACTGCAGCTTCTGTGGCCGGCCGGCCTACCCTTCCAAGGGCATCACCTTTGTCAGAAACGATGGTGAGTGGACGATGTTCCCCCATCACGAACTCACTTACCTTGCTCCGAAACCAATCAAGGAGGCATCGACGGCTAATAATGTTACCTCGCTCTCTAGGCAAAGCATTCCGATTCTGCCGATCAAAATGCAACCGCAACTACAAGATGAAGCGCAACCCGCGCAAGCTCAAGTGGACAAAGGCCTACCGCCGCAACGCGGGCAAGGAGATGACGGTGGACAGCACGCTGCAGTTCGCGGCGCGGCGCAACGAGCCCGTGCGCTACGACCGCGACCTGGCGGCCAAGACGCTGGCGGCCATCAAGCGCGTCAGCGAGATCCGCGCCCGCCGCGAGCGCGTCTTCTACAAGAAGCGCATGGCCGGCAAGCGCGAGCGCGAGCTGGCCGCCGCGCGCAAGCTCGTCGCCGAAAACGAGCACCTGCTGCCGCGGCTGCGGGGCAGCGAGAAGAAGAGGCTGGCGGAGCTGGCGGCGGAGCGCGGCGGGGACGAGGTCGTTGTCGAGGAGGAGGCGGAGATGCTGCTCGCGACGAGGAAGAATGCCGTCAAGGCTTTTGGCGGGGAGCAGAGGAGGGTCAAGGTCCGGGTGGATGGCGGCGTGGAGGAGGAGGTTGTGCGTACGGTTCGGGAAGAGGTGGACGAGGAGGAGGACGACGACGAAGACGAGGACGACGAGGATGTCGACATGGAGGACTGAGCGGGAGCAGCAGCAGCAACGTGGCCGGGCTCATCATGGCTTGGGTCATGACGACGACGACGGCGACGACGACGACGGGTCTGGCCGCCGTTGGGCCGGCCTGGAGAGACTGCTACAAGCACTACATTGCTGGAGTCTGGTGGGTGATTGGTCATACAGGAAGCAGCACTACCTTTGCCTACTACTCATGGGTCCAGCGACTCGTCAGCGTTGGGTTTGGTTCGTTTCGGCGTTTACAGGATTTATACATAGTAATTGAAAATAAAAAGTTCCTGGGTCACCATTTGGGTTGCAGTGCCTTTTTTTTCTTCTTTTGCTACCTACTATTAGTCGTACACTCTCTCGATCTGGGTTGTTCCCTTGCAGGTGGCGCCAGGGGGCAATGGTATGATGTGATTTTGTGTGGGCGTAAGTGAAAGAATGAATGTACGAGGACGAATGTACCGGTACAAAGCATGTAAAGTCAGTAGTAGGTACGAAACGCAGAGAGTTGGGAAAAAAGGAGCCTCCTCCAGTTGCAGCATCGTGAAAAGAGACGGCCGATGGGCGTGACAGTCTCGGCCATGGGGACACCAGCGAGCGTCTCATCCGCATCGTCGATCCGGGGGCGTCTTGAAGATGGAAAAAAAAAAGCAACGAAGAACTGCCGCATGCCAGTGGGATGAAGCAAGGGATGAGCTCTGCTGTGTAAGGAGGGAAGTTGCAAAAGGTGATGAGAGGCTGTTTCGGTCTGTAAGAGGCTGCTCTGTAGGTAGACGTGATAAGGGACGGGCAGAAGCAGGGCGAGATGCATCGGATCGGAACATGTGTTGGGCAGTGCTTGGTCCGCCCATGTCGCCAGACCAGGCAGTGGTTGTGCGAACTTTTGTTTCGCCTGCTGAGTGAATTGGTACTTCATTTGGTGTGACCGTGTTCGGCATCAGTTCCGTGGACTTGCATCTCCGAGGATGAAGCAGTATCAAAGGCTGGTCAGTTGGTAGGGCAGTGGGAAGGATGCCAGACAACCCCCCCCAGAATAGGAGCAGTTACCATTTTTGGCAATGCAGCGGCCAAAGGGAGATGGAATAGAGACAAAAATCAAGGTTAAATTCTAGCACGGCATTTGGAGGCTGCTGAGTGGCCGTGTTTTAACCATGTATCTGATAAGGGAGACGGAAAAATACATAGGTCGCGGGTGTGGTTTGGGATCTGATAAAGAGATTTGATTGAGCCGTGGGTTGTGTAGATGGATGGGGGTGGTTTCGCTGCAGGCGATCTGGATGACGTCTGTAAGTCGACGCCACGTCTCGGTTGCTGTCTGTCTCTGCCTTATATTCGCATTCCTGTCCAGTTTGGAAATGAGACTGGTCACTTCACCGTTGGCCTCAATGACGAACGGTCTTGTGCTGCAGCAGCAATTGCCCCAATGACTCCATTCAATCGGTACTCCCTTCAGGCATTTTGATTACATACTGGGAGCGAGGTCAGCGTCCGACTTCGCAGCGTTCGAGCGGGCGAGGGGCGTGTGATTAGCAGCAGAGATGGCACTAAGGCACGGAGTACGGGGTACAGACGGATTCCATGCCATGCCAGAAGGGACAAAAAAAAAAAAAAAAGGGAAGAATCCATCATCTGGATCTGGGCCCATCGGCGCCGGCTGGCCTCGGTTCACAGCCTCGAGCAGGTCATGCAGCGTGCTAGGGAGCACAGCAGCAACCCCGTGTCCTCGCAGCTTCGCTCGTCTGTCGGCACTGCGGCTGCTGCGTTGGCCGGGGCCTGCGATTGGCGTTGCCAGCAGTCATCAGTGTTCCACCCACGTTGACTGCTTCACGTACGTACAAGCACGATTACATGTAATACGGGGAAGGGATCCTGCAATGCTGATGCTGATGCCGCCGGTGCTGTTAACGCCGGCAGCGGCACGATGCCGTCCGTATCCGATGGCCGAGTCTGGTGCTGGTGCTGGTGCTGGTGCTGGTGCTGGTGCTGCTAACACCGAGTATCATCACGACACGGAGACAACGGCGTGCAATAAGCTGTTAGGCAATGGTCAGAGGAATGTGTCTGCGCCTGGACGGTAGGGAGACCCAGCACCGGAATTTCGTACACCAGAACCGCAGCACTTCGGACTCGTGACCAGCTCGATGACGGAGCGAGCGAGGCCGGAGGGCTCCGTGTAACGAGACGAACAGGAGCAGATGCTGAGAGGAGAACACTAACAGGAATACACCAGAAGAGCGAGGCATCCGAGACTAAGGCACGGAGGACGGCGATGAAGAATTGCCTCGACAACTGCCTCCAACATGACTCCTTTGTTCACCTCTTTCTCTCACTTCTGGTCCCTTGGTTACGGCGGCGTGCCCGATCCGATGCCATTGACCAATCCCAGGCGCGAATCGGACCCCCAGCACGGGGAAGCTTGTCTCGCCGCTGGCTTGTCGCATCGATGCATCGTCAGATGAGCACACCAGGACAGGACAGGACAGGACAAGACAGGGCAAAATATGTAACCCTTCGCCAGCTCCGCGTACTCTGTCCCGGTGCTCCGTACCTGTACCTGAGAGAGCGATCCGTCAATCCCCATTCAAGGGGTGGCGTGTCAACCAGGAGCCCGGCTGCTGCGCATCTTTTGGCATCGTACAGGACGGAGCACCAGCTCTTTCCCGGCAGTGTGGGCAAGCGAGATGGCTGGATGGAAGGGGCTTGGCCGCACCAACGAGATGGATCACGAGGACAAGTTTTTTCTCTCAAGGTTAACGTTGAGTCTCTGGAGTGACCAGGGGACCAAGAGGCAGAAGCAACCTTGAGGGCGAGTGATTATGTAAAAATAACTGAACGAAGCTAACGGAGAGAGAAGCTTTGGCAGATGCTGAGTTTCCATTACGGCACTCGAACCAGCGCAGCGTCACACCAACCGCACCTCCCGAGCCCGGAGCGATTCTTATTACTACTACTAGCTCGACTTTGTATTTGTCTTGTTTTTTATGGGACATGACGTGGGGAGTGCTCACTGCGAGTGCTGCGAGTTGGCAGAGGTTGAAGCCACAGCCAGCGGGAGGAATTGAGTGCTGATGAGTTGCCCGGCATGGAACAGGAACTGTGAGAGCATTTCATCAACAGATGACATGAATGCTGACGGCTTTGATGTTGCTCATTGTTCGTATGGATAAGTACATGACACTGTGACGCTGATTTATTATACTGCTTCACAGCTTCATCAACAGATGCTTCCTCATTCTTGCGTCTCCCTTGCCCAAGATTGCATCAGTCCATCAACCCACCCCCTCGCCTCACCTCGAGGAACCGACTCGTCAATTTCATTTCATTTCATTTTGCCTTCAATCTGCACCAACTTCCCCAAGCCAAAAAAAGCGGCACTTGCTCCCAGCGTCCTGCTCACCTGACGGCCGCCAGCATCCAGTCACCGGTTTTCATTACACAATCCAGACGTGCTGTGAGCTAATGGCGAGCGCCGCGTGCCAGCACGTTCCCGCCCTGGAGCGCCAGTCGACAGTGCAGCCCTGGAGCTACCCCCCCTGCCAGGCGGCTCCAGCTCTGACCTTACAGTGCTTGAGAAGTGCCTGAGCGGCAGCCCTCCAGACGGGCCCCTCGTCACAAACGGCCAGCCACTGTCGTCCAGGCGGGATCAGTGGCGCAAGAGCAGCATCTCCGGCCGCCGCGATGCCGCAAATCCTGGGGTGCCTTTGCGTAAGAGCTCGGGTGGGAATAAGGACGGACGGGTCACTCCGCAGGTGCTTTTGCATTCGATTTGCATGACATTTACTGTGGGTGAGAAAGTACGGGTACCGCAAGGAGCAGCGCCGCTGGGGCTCTTGCAGGTGCATTGGCCGCGGGGCAGAAGCTGTCAAGTTCAAGTTCTGCCAACAAACGGGCAAAAGTACAGGTACGAGAAGAGGGCACAACTGAACTTCCAAGTTACCAATACCTTAAGCTCGAAGCATCAACAATTCCAGTCTGGGGACACAGGCGCAACTCCAGCTCGTCAAGCACAGAAATGGGGTGCCTGATTGGGCTTTGCAGCTGCCGTCGTCTAGGCACCTCAGCACGATCTTCCCATTCTCCTACTCGCACACCCTCCGCTTTCCCCCCTTCGGCCCCTGAGCGCCAGAAGCAACAAGGACGCGACCGGGAGAAATTTAGACCCAAAAGGGTTCCGAGAGCTGCGAAGCCTTCTTTGCTAGGCCCACACCCCCCCTGTCCGACTCGGACGACATTCGACTTACACATAAAAATCCCCCAGAACCACCTCGACGCCGCCACCAGACAGGTCCTCTTCTCTTCGTCCTCGTAAAAGCGCCCTTTCACCCTCTTTTGAGCCTATTCATTGTTCTTTTCGTGTGAGAGAGAAAAGCCCCAGCCGTCTGCATCATCTTACGTACTGCGTTCTGTGCCCTTTTCGCTGCCAGTGCCCTCAGCAAGCCCGCTTCGTCCTCCGTCTCCCCGCCCCGAATTCAGATTCCGTTTGTGTTTGGTGGCTTGCTGCGACGATAAAACCATATTTCGACGAGAGAGAAGCGATACGCCTACAGTTTTCACTGTCTTCAGCCGTTATATCGAACGAAAAGGCATAGCTGAGAGTGGACGGATCCTCCCCCCCCAACAAACAAATCGTCCATCGCCGCCATCGCCGCTCTTCGAGAAGGCGGCCCCAAAACCTTCGCCTCTCCACTTGCAAAAGCCCTTACATACAGACTCCCGCTAGCTTCGGCGCCACACCCAGACTAAAACATTGACCTTCCACGGGCCCAGTACAAATCCCACGACCTAAGCCCTCGTCTCCGAATCTCGTGCAAAAACAACGACTATTAATAAATGGCCGCCCCCCGCTGCTCTGAGCGTCGTCCTTCGGTGCTCGAGTCGTCTGCGTCCAAGGGCTCCAACATGGCGCGCCCCATCTCTCCCCAGTCCGAGACGTCGCGAGGCTCCTTCTCGTCGGTGCGCGAAAACGACGACGGCCTCGCCCAGACCTTCACCCGCTCCAAGATCTCGTCCTACGCAGACGTGCCCGAGGAGGTCTTTGACGAGTCGCCCACGCTCGAGCTGAACCAGCCCACCTTCCGCCCGCCCGTGACGCAGCCCAACAGCAGGCTCCATGGCTTCTGGTACCCGGCCGACGGCTTCAAGGGATGGAGGGAGATTCCGCTCAAGGGAAGGACGGCCAGTCGCAGCTTTGAGAATCTGCACAGGCTGGGCATGACCTGGGAGTCTCCGGCGCCTGTGGTTCAAAAGCCAAAGGAAGCCTATCCGGCCAGCCAGTCCCCCTTGGAGAGGCTGCCGAGCGAGGTTCTGGGTAAGTTGATTGGAAACCTTGCTTGAGAGATCCAAGTGTCGACACAAGTTACAAGGCGTGGTCGCTAACGATGTCCACCACAGGCTCCATCATCGACATGCTTTTCGTCGAGCTGCCCCCCAATGGACTGACCACTCGCAATGCCGACCTCATGTCCCTGTTGACGACCTCCCGATCTCTTCATGCCGCTACGCTCAACACTCTCTACCGGCACGTCACCATCCCTCACTCGCGGATCTTCCGCAAGTTCCTCGCCACTATCTCGGCGTACCCGTCCCTGGCGACCATCGTGCGCCGCCTCGACTTCAGCCACTTCAACCCGTCCATGTTCTTTAGCACCGCCAGCGAGAGGGCTCAGGCTCGCAACCTGACGTCCGAGACGCTCGTCCAATGCCTCCAGCTGATGCCATACCTTCAGGAATTCCTGGCTCAGGAGTACATCGACGACGATCTCAGCGCCGACGTGCTGCGCCAGCTCTTCTTCAACTCCCCCGAACTCCGCGGCCTTGACTTTTGCGGCTGCTCTTCCGCCTCGTTCAAGAACTCCTTCGTCAGCATTCTGGGGGATGAGTGGCCCCAGCAGCTCTCCATCACCAGGCTGTCTTTCCACAAGTGCCTCAGCCTGCCATCTGCCGTTTTCGAAAAGATTCTTCCTCGGCTGCCTCAGCTGACTCACTTGGATGTTATGGGGACGCGCATCACCGACGAGGCCCTTCTCTCCATCCCCGCGTCTGCGAGACTGACTCATCTGAACCTCGCCAAGTGCAAGGATCTCTCTGCGACGGCTGTTTTGGATTTCATCTCAACCCATCCGGCGGCGCAATCATTGGTTTTCCTTAGTTTGGCAACCGATGCAAGCACCCACCTGTTGTTGGGCAAATATGATGTGAACCAGCTGCTGCCCAAGCTGCCGAGCACGCTCCGCTCGCTGAGCCTTCGGGGTTGCCGAATGGAGGCGGCACACTTGCCAGAGATCATCCGGCTCTCGCAGACCCTCGAGGAGCTCGCTCTTGGCCGTGGGCTGAGCATGACTGACATTCGCTCCATCTTCTTCCAGGGCCAGGAAGCCCTCCCTCACAACCTGAAATACATTGATCTTTCAGACATTGATACCGTCATCGGAAGCGCCAGCGACTTGCTGGCCCCCGCCTCGGCGCCGCTTCGGGTGATCGAAATCGCCGAGCGGTCGTACGAGCGCGCGGCCAAGTCGAACAAGAGCCTTGAAAAGGTCGGCTGGACCGCCAAGGAGTTTGGGAGCCGCTACTGGCTTGTCCGCAAGAACGAGGACGGCACCACGCAAGACAACGGAAGCCGAGTGTGGAAGATGGGCGCCGACAGCTGGGGAATGAGAAAGGTCCCCGTGGCTGTCGCCGAAGTCGGCGGCATGTACGGCTCCTACATGTTTGGACGACGCATCTAATGGCCCGCACTCCTCCTTCTTTCTTCTTCTTCCTTTCTTCTTCTCTGGCTTTATATTCCCAACTCTACTTGTCCTTTTTCTTACGTGGATTGGAACTCGGTTCTGTTGTTTTGCCCATGGGCTGTATCCTGCGAGGCGCAATGCGTACAGGTCTTACTTTCGGACGGTGTTGGAGGCTAAGATATCCAAAAGCAAATTTGCTCAGCGTTCTGTTCATCGAGGGAGAAAAAGATACAAAAAAAGGATATGGGCGTTCGGTTGCAATGATTTTGGGCAGGGGTAACGAGGGAACCAAGGCATCATCACGGCGCTGTTGACTTTTAGAAGGGGGTGCCTGTTTCTGGGTTCGAACGTCTCTCTCGCCCCTACGATGATTCAATGCTTTTTACAGATACCTCAGTGTGAGTTAGCAGTACAGGCAGCTATAAAATTGAATTATTGGTATGAAGCAGTTTACAGTATTTTGTCGGTGAACTTCCCCTTATGCAAGGTGACGGAGGCGTTACCGTCCTCTCTGGCCTAATCAGGAAGTCAAAGGGTGGCGATGACGGCACTTGGAGATGACATAATCCATCATTACATTCTCGGCCTCAATGACGACGACTTGACTTGTACTCGTATGTACTTCGATATGAGGCTTAGTGTCCGGACACGGCACGGAGGTGCGTAAAAAAAAAGCATTGAAGTGTAATTGCCAAGCTTTGCCCATAATGAAGTTCGACTTATCTATAAGGTACCTTAGGTATGCAGAGTTGAGATGCCAGCTTATACTTCGTGCTTTACTCGCTCGGTACGGCTCTTAGTTTTGGCGCCGATGACGCCCCAAAGCACCGCAGCTGAGCGCCAAAAGAGCGGTTTGAGGCGGTGCACGTGACTGGATGCAGGTACGTAGCGCGTTACGGAACAACTTGAACTCGCGGCTCCGCCAGTCTTGCGCTTGTATCCCCGTACCCTCTCTTAAGCCATTCGCTCCGCCAGGGAGTTCCCTCTCTTTCATACACCTTCTTCTAGTCTTGCTTGATCCTCGAGCAGAGTCTCTCTCGGTGCTGCCCCCGAACTCGCACCATCATGGCTCCGCGAAAGGACACGCCGTTCCGCTCGGCGGAGATGAGCATGGTGCAGCTTTACGTGTCGAACGAGATTGGTCGGGAGGTTGTGACTGCGCTCGGAGAGCTTGGGCTGTGCCAGTTTCGCGATGTACGTATATATACCCTCATTACTCGTCGTCGCCCGTGGACGATGATGACGCCGACGACGATGATGACGAAGGAAGACACTTTATCGTCGAGGCTATGCTAACTTCCGTTTCTTTTCTCTTCTGCGAAACAGCTCAATGAGGATGTCAGCGCCTTCCAGCGAACCTTTACTCAGGAGATTCGACGCCTGGATAATGTCGAGCGGCAACTGCGTACGTCACCAACGAGGCGATCCTCTCCATCAGCTCGTCCACTCGTTTTCCCACCCGCCGCGACGCGGTATTCGAACTAACGCAGCAGTTTCTTTCTAGGTTACTTTTATGCTCAGATGGAAAAGGCGGGGATTCCTTTGCGGAAGCTGGATCTGGACGCCGAGAAGCTTGCGTCTCCGTCGACGTCGGAGATTGACGAGCTCGCCGAGCGGGCCCAGAAGCTGGAGCAGCGCATCTCCGCCCTCAACGACAGCTACGAGACGCTGAAGAAGCGCGAGGGCGACCTCACCGAGTGGCGCTGGGTCCTGCGGGAGGCCGGCAGCTTCTTTGACCGCGCCCACGGCAACGTCGACGAGATCCGCGCGTCGACCGACGAGCAGGACGATGCGCCCCTGCTGTCCGACATGGAGCAGGCCAACTCCGCCCCGGACGTCGAGCGCTCGTTCTCCGGCATGAACATCGGCTTCGTCGCCGGTGTCATCAATAGGGACCGTGTCGCCGCTTTCGAGCGTATCCTCTGGAGAACCCTGCGCGGAAACCTGTACATGAACCAGTCTGAGATTCCCGAGCCCTTGATCGACCCGACCAACAACGAGGCCATCCAGAAGAATGTCTTTGTCATCTTCGCCCACGGCAAGGAGATCCTCAGCAAGATCCGCAAGATCTCCGAGTCCATGGGTGCCGACGTCTACAACGTCGACGAGAACAGCGATCTCCGCCGCGAGCAGATCCACGAGGTCAACAACCGCCTCGAGGACGTCCAGAACGTCTTGCGCAACACCCAGGCCACGCTCGAGGCCGAGCTCACCCAGATCTCCCAGTCGCTGGCCCCCTGGACGGTGCTCATTGCCAAGGAAAAGGCCGTCTACAGCACGCTCAACATGCTCTCGTACGACTCGGCTCGCCGGACGCTCATCGCCGAGGCATGGTGTCCCACCAACGACATGCCTCTGATCCGGTCGACGCTCCAGGACGTCACCAACCGAGCTGGCCTGTCCGTGCCCTCCATCGTCAACGAGATCAAGACCAACAAGAAGCCGCCCACCTACCTCAAGACCAACAAGTTCACCGAGGGCTTCCAGACCATCGTCAACGCCTACGGCACCGCCACCTACCAGGAAGTCAACCCTGCCCTGCCCGTCATCGTTACCTTCCCGTTCCTCTTCGCCGTCATGTTTGGTGACTTGGGCCACGCCATCATCATGCTCACTGCCGCCTTGGCCATGATCTACTGGGAAAAGTCGCTGAAGAAGGTGTCCTTTGAACTGTTTGCCATGATCTTCTACGGTCGCTACATCGCCCTGGTCATGGCTGTCTTCTCCGTCTTCACCGGTCTCATGTACAACGACATCTTTTCCAAGTCCATGACTCTCTGGCAGAGCGCATGGGAGTACGAGAAGCCCGAGCACTGGACCGAGGGCGATGCGCTCGAGGCCCACTTGAACCCCAACGGCTACCGCTACCCCTTTGGCCTCGACTGGGCCTGGCACGGCACCGAAAACAACCTGCTCTTCACCAACAGCTACAAGATGAAGATGAGCATCATCCTTGGTTGGGCCCACATGACGTACTCGCTGTGCTTCTCGTACATCAACGCCAGGCACTTCAAGAAGCCCATTGACATTTGGGGCAACTTCATCCCGGGCATGATCTTCTTCCAGTCCATCTTTGGCTATCTTGTCATTTGCATTGTTTACAAGTGGTCGGTTGACTGGCAGGCTGAGGGTAGGAACCCTCCCGGCCTCTTGAACATGCTGATCTACATGTTCCTTCAGCCCGGAAAGCTGGATGAGCGGTTGTACGCCGGGCAAGAGTACGTCCAGTCGATCCTGCTGCTGCTCGCTTTTGTCCAAGTGCCCATTCTTCTATTCCTCAAGCCGTTCTACCTCCGCTGGGAGAACAGCAAGACCCGCGCCAGGGGCTACCGAGGCATCGGCGAGACATCCCGGGTTAGTGCCTTGGACGGCGACGACGAGAGCGACGCGCTGGCCAATGGTCACGGCGACAGCTTTGACGAGGACGGCGGCGTGGCGATGATTTCTCAGAACATTGATGACGAGCACGAGGAGTTTGAATTTAGCGAAGTCATGATTCACCAAATCATTCACACCATTGGTAGGTCATTCCCAAGAAAGGGTCTCTTGAGTATGAGGATGCTGACGCTTACATGTCTGTAGAATTCTGTTTGAACTGCGTTTCTCACACGGCATCCTACCTGCGTCTGTGGGCCCTGTCGCTTGCTCACCAGCAGCTCAGCGTTGTGCTCTGGGACATGACCATCGGACCCTGCCTTGCAAGAGGAGGCGTGCTTGGTGTTTTCATGATTGTCGTCGGCTTCTACTTGTGGTTCTTCCTCAGTAAGTTTTGTCCAGGCCGACACGTAGGTGATTGATCAAGAGTGCTAACAAGGCGTCAGCAATTGCCATTCTGGTGTGTATGGAGGGCACAAGTGCTATGTTGCATTCGCTGCGTCTGGCGTGGGTCGAGTCGTTTTCCAAGTTTGCCGAGTTCGCAGGCTGGCCGTTTGCGCCGTTTTCCTTTGCCACTCTGATAGAAGAGTCGGAGGAGTTGAAGAATTACCTGGAATAAAGGGGGGAAGGGGGGGCGTGCGAGGGTGTAATTCTGTGGCATTAGTTTCTGTTTCCTTGTCTCTTATTTGTTCTTTTACTTGTCATCTCGTCTTTCTCCTGTTGAGTCTTGTGCTTGTCGATCCAATGTAGTAGACTTAGTGAGCTTACCTACTTGTAGCTCTCGCTTCCCCTCCACCCCCCTTTTTTGTCTGTATGATTATAGGCTGCATCACTACTTGAAAGGAGATGGAAATAATGAATGGCTGATGTACTCTCTTACTACTGTGACAATTTTCATCGTGATATTCCTCATTGATACCTCGTAGTTGAAGTAATTCGTTGTTCGTATACCACTCTGTTCGCTGATATCTCAAGTCATATGTGTTCACATTCTCTACCTATTACAAGTTTTCCGATTCAATATACCAAACATATCCCCCTCAATATCATACCACACCCATTTCCTCTCTCTATCCATCAATCTGTAGACTTCCCATCCTCATCTCCCCTTTCTTCAAAGGTTGTAACCCTCCCAGTTCGGTCATTCATTCAATTCACCCCCAAAGCGGCGCAGTGACCTCCACCGCCCTCTCCACCACCGCGCGGACCCGGTCCGCAAACACCTTGTTGCCGCACTCCACCTCGAGGTCCTCGAGCCAGACCGTCGCCGCCATCTTGCTGTCGAGCCGGATGGAGATGCCGGGCACGGGGATGCCGAGCTTGTGCAGGCGGGCGAGCTCCTTGCGCTTGCGCTCTTCTTCTTGTTCCAGTTGCTGCTGCTGCTGCTGCTTGGCCGCGTCTTCGTCGTCGCTTTCGCCGTTGTCGTTCGAGCTGGAGCTGTTGTTGTTGTTGTTGTTGTTGTTGTCGACGTCCATTGATTCTTCGTCGGGCTTGATGGGGGTGGGTTTTGTGTCGGTGTTGTTGTTGTTGTTGTTGTTGTCGTTGTCGGTGGGGGGTTGTTCTTCTTCTTTGGAAGACGCTTGGTTGTCGCCGTCGTTGTTGGTGTCGTTGGCGGCGGCGGTGGCGGTGGTGTTGCTGCTGTTTGCCTTCTTTCCCTCTTCTTCTTTGGGAGAGGCGGGTAGAGGCGGTAGTTTGGGGTCTTCCACGGGAGCGACGTTGTCGGCGCCAAACTGGGCTTCTAGGAACCACATGAGGCGCTCGAGCCGGTCCTCGGGAGAGACATGCGCGTGCGGGTTCTTGCTGTCCAGCTGCGCGGCATAGATGCGCTCGTCGGAAGACGACTCGTGATGCGAGTGAGCATGAGAGTGCTTGGTGTTGTTGGAGGACCGCTTCACGGCGGCGGGCGAGCTCTCGACGGAAAAGAGCACCGCCATGACGGAGTCGGCGATGCCGTCGTTGAGCATGTTGCCCTCCCACTCCAGCTCGACCTCGCCGTTGGTGCGGTACCGCACCGAGACGCAGCCCATGACGAGGTACGCCGCCACCAGGTTCGCCACCTCCTCGTCCGCGTACTCGGCCATCTTCTCGTCGCCGTCGTTGTCGTCGTCGCCGCCATCCGACGCCCCGCCGTTCTTCTTGACGATGCGGCGCATCTCCGGGAGCTCCTCCACGGCCCCAAAGGTGCCCTCCAGCGCCCAGCGGACGAGATCCACGCCGGCGGCGCTCAGCGTGAGGCGCTGCTTGCACGTAATCGTCGTCGTGTTGAGGCCGGCGTACTCCCGCAGGTCCTCGGGCGCCATGAGCGAGAGCTTGAAGTCGTTCTGGACGAGCACGCCCGTGACGAGAGGCGCGGGGGCGTCGGGGTCCTTGGGGGGAGGGATGGAGGCGAGCTTGCCGACGACCTTGGCCGTCTTGTCGGCTTTGAAGGGAATGCGCAGCTCTTCGCAGTTGCGCGGGGAGTAGACCTTGACCTTGAGCGTCTTGTTGGCGTTGAGGGAGAGGAGCTTGGACTTGAGGCGCATCATGTTGTGCTGCTCGCCGTGGACGAGGATCTAGCAAATTGTTTGACAAGCCAAGTCAGTAAGTTGTTCCATTGTGACGCAGGTAATGAGGGACGGGGGAAAGGGGCATCGACGTACAACAACGGGCGCGGCAACCTCTTCGATGAATTCTCGGTTCTCAACACCGTCGACATGGGCGGCAAAGGAGTACTCCTGGACGCTGCACCGCCGCGGAATAAGCACCTTTTCCGAGTCACCGCCAGGGCCTCGACGGGCGCCCGCGATGCTGCGAGACATGACGGCCTGGATCTGGTCGGGCTCCTGCATGATCTGCCTGGCCATGGTGCCCTCGACGCTGTAGCCGGTGATGATGACGCCGTTCTTCTCGCTGGGCGCCCAGCGCTCCAACAGCTCTCTGCTGACTCCGTTCTGCAGCATACCGGGGCTGGCGAGCATGACGCAGCCGCCGACGTCGTCGAAGCGGTCCAGGTTCTTGAGGGAGCGGACGTGCCTGAAGTCCCAGGGCCCGTTCTTGCCCGCCAAATCGCCGCTGACTTCGGCCTCGGCCATGCGCTCTCGGAACAGGCGCTTGATGTTGTCGTTCATTGCTCCGACATACGTCTGGTAGATGACCATGCATTTCCGCGCGAGATTGCTGGCGTAGTAGATGGGGAACTTTTGGTACTCCGGATGCTTGCCCCAGTACTCGTCCAGGATGAGCAGAAGCTCTTGAGCTCGGCCGAGGGCAAACACGGGCAGCAACACTCGACCGCCCCTGTTGAGGATTCCCGTGATGGACTTCATGAGGGCCTGCTCTCGCTCCAGCCGCGGCACGTGGGATGCTATGCCATATGTCGACTCGGTAATCAGCACGTCGATCTTGAGGCCCTTGGGAACCTCTGCGGAGACCAGATGGCGATCCTGCTCGCGGGAGTAATCTCCGGTGAAGAAGATGTTGAGACCGGCAATCTCAATGAGGAACATGGCTGCTCCCAGAACATGGCCGGCCGGATAGGGGGTGATGCGGATGGAGGAAATGGTGTGAGTCGTGTGATAGTCGATCGCCTCGATTTGCGGAAACGTGTTGAGGTGATCCTGCTCCGTGTAGAGCTGCGCGGGCGAGTTTGACGTCGTGTTGCCAACACGGACGCTGTCTTGGATGAGCCACTTGTAGATGGCCTTGGTCGGATGCGTCATGAAGACGCGGCCGCGGAAGTTGGTCTTGGCGAGGACATACGGCAAAGACGCCGCATGGTCAATGTGGAAACTATCTCCTCGTGTTAGCCATATGCTTCTGCAACTCGTTCGGGGGGGCTCATCGGTCGAGAGCAGTGGCAGTGGCAGCGGCAGCGGCAGGTCGTCTGGGTCGGTATATCACAAGGCAGCAAGGAGATGATCTCCAGGCAAAAGCGTGAAGAGGCGAACAACGTATTGTATTCATAACTGGCATATAACGTGGATAGAGAGAGAACAAAAGAGACAGATGAGACAGATGAAGAGAGAGACACTGCATCAGAGCAACACATGGCGGCATCACTGTGCAGATGGAGCAATGCCCTTTTCCCTTTCGCTACAAGTACCAAACGCCCTTCGCCCATTACCTATCGCCGCCTGGCACTTTTATGTTCTGAGTGATGGAGGGGAGGGAGGGGAGGTTAGGGGACGTGTCGCTTACTGGCTGATGAGGAGCACGTCTACGGTGCTGAGATCAAAGTCGTCATAGAACGGTAGGGCGGCGAGGCCATCGTATGCGGGATGCTGGCCAGCGTCAAGCTAGTAAGAGCAGTTGCGTGTGTTAGTTTCAGCCCGATCAAGCAACTCCAGCCAGACTTGAGATGCCTCTCTCTCAGAGTATCCTCACCATGACCGTCTTTCCCTTGTACTGAATAATGTGGCATGACCGTCCAACCTCGTTGCCGCCTCCAAGACACAGAAACATGAGCTCGTCGGCGGGATCCACGGGCTCGTCCGAGGCGGCCGCATTCATCGCGGAAGCCTTGCGCTTGGACGCCATTGTCGCGACTTGGTCCAGATCAGAATGCCTGCCTGGAGGGATGACAAACAGCAGCCTCACATCAGCATTGGGCCGGGGATTCCCTATACGAGTGAGTGAGTGAGTGAGTGAGTGAGTGAGTGACAAGTGAGAAGCAAGTCACGTCGCCGTCATCAATGTCCCCGCGAAGCCACCGGCAAAAGACGCGCGACAATAGCCAGAGCCGCGGAACACAATAGCAGCAGCCCGAGTTGATGCTGGAGTCAGATTTGCCTTGTCCAGCTCGTCTCCATTGGCGGCAGCAATAAGGCACGGTGGCCGCGGCTAAAGCTCGGGCGGCGACGCGTGGTCCGCTGGCAAGTCTCCGGCGCACGTGACTTTAAATCTACGCGACCCCCAACCTGCTGCCGTGAAGCTTCAACCTCAGATCCCGCCCAGCGACTTCTTGTGCGCATCTCCATCCTCACGACGCCCGCTCTCGATCCTCTGGTGCCGAATCCGCACCCCGGCAGCCTCTTGCTCCTCCCGCCAGTCTCGTGCCAGCCTCGCGCGTCGGATGGGACAAGGACCGACTTCCGTGACAGGCTTCAGCGCCTGTTGAGAGCCTTCGATTGCCGCATTCAGTCGCTGCCGGCTTTCGTTTGCTCGCCGTACCAGCTTTGCCCCGGTCAGCTGCCGCGGGGCAGTCACTCCATCCTCACTCGACTCTGACTCGCCGCTCACTTTTCAAAGACCGAATCAAACCTGAGAAGCCATGGCGCAACCACAGCCGCAGCAGTCCCAGGTCCCGCCGCGGGCATTCTCGCCTCCCCAGCCCAGCCCTTCTCCCGCAGCATCACAACACTCCGGCTTTGCGCTGCCTCCCAACAAACGAGTACGAACCGACGGCCCTGCATCACAGCCCGGCTCGCCCTACGCCGCCTCGCCCTACGCCATGAGCCCCGTTCCCGTGGCCGCCACCCCCCCCGCTGCCGCTGGATCGCCAGCGTATCCTCAAGCTCAAGCTCAAGCTCAGGCACAAACACCGCCCGTCCAGGCCGGATATCCTATGCCCTACACCAACGGCCATCCTCCTCCTCCCCAGGGACTGAGTCTCCCAGCCGCCTCGCCCACAGTCTCAGCACCCGTCATGCAGGCCCCTCACCCAGCGCCGGTGCAGACGCCGATACCGCTGCCGATACCGATGCCATTGCCAATGCCGGTGCAAACGCCAGTACAGGTGCAATCGCCAGCACCGGTGCAGACACCAGTGCCGCTGCCGTCTCCGCTACCGATGCCCCAGTATACGAACGCGACAATGCAGCCCATGGCGCAAGCGGCAACTCCTCTGCAGACGCCCGGAATCATGGGCCCTCCTCAGAAGCCTGCAGAGAGGCCCACCAGAGACTACGAATACGACGTGACGGATTCATTAGCCGGCACGGGTATCGATCTCCGCGCAGAGGAGCAGTACATGTCAGAGCTGTACTCGAACGCCTTCGAGACCATCTCCGAGGCCAGGACAGGATTCGCCCACTATGCGCCAGGTTCCAAGTCGTCATTCTACGGCGCTGGCCCCGCCAACCAGCCCGCCCAGCCGACGGACTTATCCCAGAACCAGTATGCCGCCCAAGCAGCTGAGCAGGCATGGCAGGAGTCGTCCATGCGGCTTGCCGTGCAGAGGACACAGGAGATTAGCGATCCATTTCTATTTGTAGCGCTGCTACATCGCCGGATGGAGAAGATTGCTCGCGAGCACCATCTCGGCCTCAACCTGGAGCTTAAGAACAATGCTCAGTCGATGGGGAAGATGAAACTGCCCGAGAACTTTGCAACCCCCAAAGTGACGGTGAAGACGAGCCCTGGTCCGGATGGGACCTTGGTCGAGACCAGCGGATCCTTCATTCCGCACGACGCCTATCTAGTTGATCAACTTGCGTTGTTATCTATAGCCACAAAGCAGAGACTACGCGAACTGGTGGAGGACGCAGATGTGATTGCGAAGACGCGGCAAAAGACATCCCATGGAGACGTGCCTCCAGAGTGGGCACCTGCTGCCGCTCCGATGAATACGGAGCCACTGGAGCCACTGGAGAAGGATGCTGGCACGAACGGATCTGTCGCCGCTGAGGCTGATGCTGGTGCTGAAGCTGGTGGTCGCGGCACCAATCCATTGAAGCGTAAGCTCCTATTTGGTTGAAACTCTGATGAGTGCGAAAAGTTGTTTGCTCACACCTCACAGGTCCTGCTGACACCAGTGACACGGCTGTCAAACAGCCGCCCGCCAAGCTGCCAAAGATTGCGTCGTACGTGACACTGACGATGCGAGACCTGGCCAGACAGGAGCGCGAGTGGGAAGAGGCTCGGCTGCGGCGACGCCAGCTGCGCAAAGAAGGCCTGAGTGACGGGGCTCCATCAGCTTCACGAGCGGGTAGCGCTGCACCCGGTACGCCCGGATCAGTGGCTCCCGAGTCGGAAAAGGCCATGACGAAGAAGGAACTGAAGAAGACGCAGGCGATGAAGGCCGCGGAGGCGAGCAGCCATGCGAACCAGAACCTGACCAGCAGCATGTTTGCGGGCCTGGGAGGCAAAGGAAGCCTGTTTGGCAAGGGCAAGAAGGGCAAGACGTACGACTGGATGAACGTTGGCCGAGGAGGAAGCGGAGCTAGTACCCCGACACGGGCCGCTCCCGGACCCGGCAAAGGGCCGAACGGGGTCCCCGGAGCGGCGGCCTCTCCCGGCAACATGGCACTGACGACGGAGGGCCGCAACCGACTGGGCACGTGGCGAGAGGACAAGGAGAAGGGGAAGAACATTCAGCTGCGTGACTGGATCACGGTGCTGGAGAGAGACGGACGAGAGGCCAAGGCGCTGCAGCACGCTTATATAAACCTGGACAGTTCGAATCCTAAATAATTAATGACTACAACGGCTGGAGGGGGGGCGGGGGAATATCCGGAGGGCCTTGGGAAAAGGGGACAGAGGGATGATGGATGGGGTGGATGGATGGAAATGATCAGACATCATGGGGCGGGCTCAGTCATAGTTGAGATACCCTGCGCTACCAACCTTCCCTATGCAGAACACCGTGTTTCTGCTCTATCCCTTTTTACACATCTTTTCCCCCCTCTTCTTTTTCAATTTTTCTTATGGTTTTTTTTTTTTTGGTTCAGCAGGGCGTTTTACGTTGTATGTTATTCTTGCAAGCAAGGCATTCAAGGAGAGAAAACAGCGGCTTGGAGGCGGGCGGTCACGCAAGGGAAAACATCCAGGAGGATTAAAGCGGCTTTTTATCAGGGAGATGAAAATCAAATAAAGTAAAAGAAGCGGTACTTTCTCTCTCGTATGTGGCCTTTGCTTTGCCTCGTTCACTTTTGGGTTGTGAAGATGGGTGGTTATTTGGAGTATAATCTACATACAGCAAAATGTAGGAGTCAGGGGATGATGCTTCTTCAAGTCAGGTAGTGTTGTGTGTGGTGTATTGAGTGTTTCTTTCCTCTCTTTATAGACAAGGAGGTTGAAAGTGATGATGACGCTTGGGAAAAGCAGGCGGAGGTTTGGTGGATATGACTGCACTGATATATTATTGTCTTCTCTGAGTGTGGTAGTGACATATGTGAAGGACAAGTACCCAGGTGAGAGAAGAAGCATCAAAGGCTGCTGAGACTTGAAACTGAAGAATTGCGTAAAATGAAAATAACGCCCCTTTTACATGACTTCTTATATAGTTCTTCATAACATGATTCATTCACATTCAAAACCCCCTCGATTCCCAACTCATCAACCACACAACACACACACAAGTGCCGTATCACTCGCCCCCCTTGCGCATAAGCCCCCTCTCCTCGGCGCCCTCATCCTCCTCATCACTCTCCGGAATATCCTCCAGCGCGAAATACGCCGCCGAAGACTCGGGCGTCTCCTTGTGCACCCTGTTCCCGCCCGTCGCCGCCCTCCTCCTCGCGGCAAGCCACGAAACGGCGCCGACGCCGCCCGCCTCGAGCAACACCACCAGCGCCACGAGCGCGATGCCCAGCTTGCCCAGGCCGTACAGCGCGAGCCCCGCGAGGACGTTGGCCCAGCCGCTCAGCAGGATGGTGAAGCCCAGGGCGATGTGCGCGTACGAGATCCAGGTGCGGCGGAAGATGCGGAGAAAGTCGACGTGGTGGCGCCAGCCGAGGAGCGCCTGCAGGGGGAGCAGGCAGACGATGGCGACGCCGGCGATTTGGTGCGGCGAGGCGAAGACGCGGTCGCTCATGATGACGGCGGTGACGGCGCCGGAGAGGGCGCTGGCGGAGGCGGTGGCCTGGACGGCCCAGTGGTGCTTAAAGGCGCTTGTCGAGCCGGAGCGGATGGCGACGGCGCCGAGGGGGAAGAGCAGCAGGAAGGAGGCCATCATGAAGAAGCCGTGCAGGTGCGCCAGGGGCCGGGACAGGAGCTTCTGCCACAGGCTCTTGTTGTTGCTGTCTCCCGCCATGGGCCGGTCGGAGGCGCCGATGTTGGCGTTTGCGTTGGCGGCGTCCTTGTTGGTCAGGTTGAGGGCGGGAAAGCCGTCGGCGTGGTGCGACGTCGCGGCCTCCATGTCGACGTAGAAGTAGCCATAGTTGCCGTCGACGAGGGAGTGCATCTCGAGCTGCTCGTCGGCGGCGAACGCCTCCATGTCCTGGTTCCTGTTCCAGGCCCAGATCCAGGGCTGGGAGGCCGACTCGGGGGAGATGTCTGTGCCGCGCCAGTCGGAGCAGCCGTAGCACACGGCGTGGGCAGAGGCCACAAAGTACACGCTGCTGCCATCACCATCACCATCCGTCTCCTTTGCCCAGCTCGTCTCTGCGACGCGGACGTCGACGGGCTGTGATGATGAACCGGCGGCGGCGGCGGCGTCCTCCTGGGTGATGAGCACGGGTCTCGCATGGCCCGTCTTGACGGTGCGCACGCTGAGCGTCGGCGGCTTGATCTTCTCCCCGGCGGAGGCCTCGGGATCACCGTAGAGGACGAACATGAGGGAGCCGGCCATGCGGGGGCCGGCGCCGACGGCGGTCCAGCCGAGGGACGACGACGACGACGACGACGACGACGACGAGTTGCCGGGCTGGACCACGGGGCGCCGGACGGAGAGGGAGAGGTAGACGTCGTGGGCCGAGGTGGAGTGGTTGTGGTAGAGGGAGAGGGCGACGCAGAAGTCGACCTCGTCGCGCGGGGCGCCGAAGAGGCAGTACTGCGAGGGGGTGGCGGAGGAGGTGGCGGCCAGGAGGGAGAGGAGGAGGAGGAGGAGGGCGTGGAGCAGCATGGTTGAAGGTTGGTGATGGGTGAGGCTGCTTCTATGTGCTTTGTTCTGTGTTGGATTGGATGATGAATTGGCCGGCGCTTACACGACGAGAAGGCAGCTCCAATGGCCGGCAGCTTGATGGAGAATCACAACGCAAGCCGGGTGATGAGAATTAGGATGATGAAAACAAAAAAGCCCTTCCACAGCCTCTCTCACATGGTCAATTGACCCAAGGTTTGAAAGGATTGAGTTGCTCCGCAGTTTTGGGTTGCGCAAAAGTTGGACGCATGCGGAGAGGCGCTGCGATACGAAAAAAAAAAAAAAAAGTAAGACTGTTCGCTATTATCGGGCTCTCTATCTATCAGGAAGCGGGAATCCTGCAGGAACTAACGCATGGTGACAGGTTATGACATATCTGCCTGAATGGATTGATGACACGGAGAGACCAGGGTTTGGATGACCAAGGTTCCGTGCTCTCCTTAAAGAGAGTGTGGGAAGATGCAACTTGTTGAGGATTGTAAAGAGAGTTTTGATTGAACTTGCAGCTGGACTTGATGTATGTACACCATCGTGAGTCTGTTGGTCGGCACAAAGAAAGGGATCTTCATCAGTAAAACCGGCATACTATTTAATGCATGCCGCTGTCATTACTTGCACAGGCCAGAACAGTCCAAATGCCGCGATTATGCAATGCAACGGCAGGATTGCGCCAATAAGGCGTCGAGTTTTGCTCAGCTTCACCAAGAGGCTCGTGTCAACACCACATGAACCATCACCACACACGGCCTCTCCTACGTAACGAGAGTCAACCCAACCGCAGTCGACTCAACCACAGTCAAAAGTCCATCACAGTCAACTTAGCAAGACTACATACTCTCGACTTCGTCAGGCAGAAGCAGGCCGGCTGGACCAGTGGCCGGCACAGCACAGCGTCAGCCATGACAATCGCAGTAATACTACATAGACCCCAAAGCCCATCAGCTCCATCATCGCAAAAAAGACAAGCAACCCAGAAAGCCCCTGCTAACAACTTGACATATATCATGTAATACCTCAGGCCGTTGGACAAATCTGCTCCACCGCGTCAATCACCGCAAATCTGAACCAGTGTGTGAGGTTGGTTGCCAAGGCGGCAGTTGGTGGAGCAAAAGTACGCCCATCTCTCTCTCTCTCCCTGCATTTATACTACAGCTACTACTACATACTACTACTTCTATCACTTCTGCTCGCTCCCCCTTGCCTCATCTCCTTTGTCCCGGAAGTCTCGCCTCCGGGCTTGAGACTCTGGTGAGACTCTTGCGTGAGATGGCGAGACGGACGGCAACAAGGAAAGGAACCCTCATCCCACGGTGGACCCTGACATTGGGGAAGCGAGGAATCAACGGCAATGGCCTCGTGGAGCTTTTCATCCTGGATCAGATGGGACGAGAAGCATCCGGGTGTCTCGTCACAGTCCTCGGCACCCGGGAGCTTTGCTGCTGGCCTGAGCCGTGTCTCAGAGGGTGACGGAGCTTCAGCACGGCGTCCATCTCGCTTGTTCACTCACTCACACACACACACACACACACACACACACACCCTCTCTGCCTGATCCATCCGATCGATATCAGGATGGTCTGGAGCTGACGATCCAACGCCGCCCAGGTCCTGTTCCTCCCGGAAGCCTCCGACTACATCGCCGTCAACGCCCAGGCCTCGCTCGACCTGGCCGTCCCCCAGGCATCGTCCCCGTTTGTCCAGGGCCTCCGCGCCGCCGCAAAGGCCCACTCCATCGCCGTCCACGTCGGCATCCACGACACCATCGCCACCACCGCGACGCATGAAGAAGAAGAAGAAGCCCAAGCCGAAGCCAGCCACCAGCCAGCCCGCAAGAAGAAGATCCTCAACCGCGCCCTGTACATTGACGCCGACGGCAGCGTCAACCACGCGGCCACGTACGACAAGCTGCACGTCTTCGACTACGGGGCCCTCCGCGAGAGCGCCACCGTCCAGCCCGGCGCCCGCCTCGTCGCCCCCTTCGACTCCCCCGTCGGCAGGATAGGCAGCCTCATCTGCTTCGACCTGCGCTTCGCCGAGACGGCCGTCGCCCTGGCCCAGCCCGGCCGCGGCAGCCCCTGGGCGAGCCGCCCGGCGCAGGTCCTCACGTACCCGAGCGCCTTCACGCTGCGCACGGGCGAGGCGCACTGGGAGGCGCTGCTCCGGGCGCGGGCCATTGAGACGCAGAGCTACGTCGTGGCGGCGGCGCAGGTCGGCCGGCACAACGAGAAGCGGGCGAGCTACGGCCGCAGCATGGTCGTCGACCCCTGGGGCAGGGTGCTGCTGTGCCTCGGGGGGGTGGCGGACGCCGAGGGCAACGCCGAGGACGGCGCCGTGGGCGAGGTTGGCTTTGTGGACATTGACCTTGGCGAGCTGGAGAGGGTGCGGAGGGAGATGCCGCTGCAGCGACGGACGTGAGATTTGACAAACTTGCTGTTGGATGGACGACGGATGCTGACAACCATTGTTTGCAGTGATGTTTATCCCGAGCTCTCACCGGGGGCGTGAAGCTTCTAAGAGCATGCTCTGAGGAGACTTGTCGGACCTGGTGCCTGATCAACTACCTGTAGGCCCGTAGCACATACTGGTAGCAGCAACATTTGTGTCGTGTCGTGCCATGTCGTGTCGTGTCGTGTCGTGCCAGGCAATGTCCCGCTGCCCTCCCCGTGCAACGCGGCACGTCTCGGAGGTCTGAGTCACAGTTACTATCCCGGCCAGAGTAGTAGTAATACTTTTCCTATATAGAACGAGTTGCAAAGTAGATGGCCAACGGAGACGGCGTACAGGCAAACGGGACTGGAAGACCTTGCTGCTCCCGTGCGGCTCAGGATCGGCAGGGGCCGTGTAAGCCAAGGGCAAACGGCGAACATGTGTTCCGTGAGCCCCCCCCCCCATTGCACGAAGGTGATTGATAAACTGGTGCCGCCATGTATCTTGGTACGCCCAACAACATGAGAACACGTACGCCTGGAACGAAATCGGTCAAGTGAGTGAGTGAGTGAGTGAGTTCCTTGGGGATAGTTGTGAGTGAGTTTCAAATGCGGGAGAGGCAGAAAGGGAGAACTAGTAGTAGTCTAGAGGCCGCCCCCCGCGAAGTTGCTCTATTTGATGCTCTCCATGCGATCCCATTTGGCGAAAAAAAAAGAAAAGGCCCTTTGGACGGGGCATTTAAGCGAAGACGCATCTGATACTGTTCCCGACCGAATGCTGAAGCACAAACACCCCATTCGAGCTTGTTTCACCTTGCCTTTTTTTTTTTTTTTTTCCCTTTTCATTCTTCACTTTTCTTGACGGAAGAAGCAAAAGCGGCTTGCGCGGCACCTTGCAAGCCAAGCCGTGCCGTTCAGGCGAAGAAGAAGAAAAGGGTGAAACTCTGATGATGATGATTAATAGATGGAGAGAAAAAAGAAAAGAAAAAAAGAATATATGACAGAATGTAAAAGAAAGAGGCGAGAGTTTGGTCATAGTAGTATATCGACTTTGGGAGTCATTAAATTACGTCTCACTTTTGCCGTAAAAAGTTCTTTTTTGGTCTAATGGAGACTGGGTGGTGCGTCTCTGGTTGTGAGTTGCGAGGCGAAAAAAAAAACGCTTGAAAGAGGAAACAGTCGGAAAAGACTTAATGTCGGTAGAGTTGGCTGAATCCTTCGTCTTGTGTGATTTGTAGCTTGTTACTACCTGATCACGGAGTTGTTCTGCGTAGGGATTTATGTATCCAAGACCGACAAAGTCCATCATGGGGCTCGCAAGTTGACCATGCCGCCTGTATGGAGTCGTTCGTTCATCGTTTATACGACCCAGAGCACCGGTATTACGATACAGTCTCGGCAGTATTAACCAAGGGCCCCAACCCAGCAGGCTTCTGCTAGTTACTTGGGCAGAACAGACGGAAAAGAGGCGTCCGATCAAAGAAAACCTGCATGCATACGGTACATGTAACATGCCACCCCCCCCCCCCTTCCCTTTGCTCTCCGCATACATGTACCCACCACATCACACACGCCACAAGCCCCATCATTCGCATCTCGCATCTCGCATCGTGCATGCATACAGTGTCTCCCCCATCCAGCTAGCGATAGGTAGATGTATATCTCCTCTCTTGCTTCACCACTGGTAAGGGAAGATACTAGTACATGCTCAGTAGCATTACTACTAAGTAGGTAGTCCATGCATGGGCACCAGCTCAGCTCAAAGCTTCCATCTCCCTTTTCAAATCCCTAGTTTAACCAACCACAAGTTAAAGTACCATAGTGAATGGAAATGGTTCCTGCAGCCGGTTTGCTTTTCCCCAGATCCGGAGCTTTGGGTCCCTTCCTCTAGTATCTTGTCCTAAAGGCCCCCTTCTCCATTGGCTGTTGTTGCTGTTTGAGGGGGGTGATGTGGTGTTTAACATGTTTTACACTTTTCTTGTCCTGGTGTTGTATAGGCGAGGAACCAAAGGGAAGCCAACAGATGGGCAACGATCGTTTGTCGTCGCGGAAGACGGGAAGAGGATGGGGGAAAAGCAAAGAAGGGCGTGCCTGGTAGGAGGAGGTAAATAAGGGAGATGAGGGATCGGTGCAGTGTGTCCAGCCATATTGAGACGATGCGGCTGAGGAGGGCCAGCTAACTAACTACGTACTGGGCAAATCGATGATCACGCACTCGTCCAACGGAAATCCCTTGCATTTCGTACCCCATTAATCGTACATGAATCTGAGTCCATCGTATAACTAGCCCGCCCAATAGTCTCACCCCAGACAAACCAAAGAAAGAAAGGGGAAAAAAAAATGAAAATTAAACTCTCAACAAAATAGGACAAGACATAAACGGAAATAAAAGTACCTTGTCTATCTCAAGAAAAAGGAAAAAAAAAAAAAAAAAAAAACACAAAAAGGGCAAGCAGGTTATGCAAACTCGAATATATCGTCCAAAGGAAAGAAAAGAGAAAGAGGAAAAAAAAAGGAAAAAAAAGTCGCGCGGGTCCATCTCTCTCTCTCTCTCCCGTGTCTTGGTCTTGTAGTATTACAGCTGTTTTTGTTATCGTACTATTAGCCGCGCCTCCGTCATGTAAGTTTGCCAAGTCTCTTGTTTGTCTCTCTCTCTCTCGCCTACGGCTTTTTCCCCTTGCCGTGGCGAAATTCTTTTCCCTTCCTTGCGCTTTTGCCTATCAATCTCTCTCTCTCTCTCTCTTTTCTTCTCTTCTTATTTCCGACCCCGTGAACCTGGTCTGGTCTGGCTGTTTCATCACAGACACGGGATGTGATTGTGATGTGAAGGGGTAATAAAAAGTACTACTTCAAAAGCGAAACAACAGAACGAGCTGGAAAAGCGAAAGATGTCTCGCCAAGGTACCTTGGATCGTATGAACAGTCAGTCACTTTCTGTTTCGCAAAAAGGAACAAGAGCGTGAAAGGTAAATCAACATGTTATGACATGTTTGCCGCGAAGCAAGGTCTATTCTATAATCTGTTTCTATCTAGAGTTGTAAACAAAAGGGGGGTATCCTCCGAAGCCAATCATCTTCAGCTCGGGCCATGCCATTGCCAACACTGGCCGCCAAAAGCCCCCTCAAAGATTTTTTGTTGTGCTCTTCGCCAACCCCAGACTCATTGTACATTTTGAAAAAAAGGAAAAGAAAGCAAAAAAAGCAACAGGGCGTTCCCAACCAACCACTGGTTAGTGACTATGTGTTGGTCGACCGCCGCTTGTACCTGCGTCGGTGCGATCCCCGCGAAGGGCCGAACAGGTATTTGTCACCCAAAAACGTCTATATGCAGAAAAGATACCCTTTTGAAGCCGAGAAAATCCCCATCCTTTTTTGGTCTGTCCCTCGCTCGCCCTCTCCGTAGTCCCCAGCGTGGTAGTATATCCCTTGGAGATGAGGATGTGAAATGGCCCGAATTGCTTTCATCTCGATCGCCGCGAGAACCCGGAATGGTAGCAAGGCGATATGGCGAGGCAAAAACAATCAATATCGTTGGCGCGCATTCCAGTATGTGCCGCCCTTGTCAAGGGTAAAGGGTAGGTAGGATAGAAGACCGCGCCGAGGGAGAGGAGAGAAGGAAAGGGAAGAAGGGAAGAAAAAATGGGGAAAATGAATCCCCGTGAGCAAGTCCGTCTAAGTAAAACGCCGTTTCTCTGGTGTGTAAAGAGAAAGAAATCCCGTTGGAATAGTAACACATCCGAGATCACTGCCGGTGATCTGGAAAACCTCTGAGTAAATGGAAAAGTGGCCTTGTTCAGTCGTGCGAAGCGTTCTTTCGTTGGTCGACGGCGAATGTCGTTTGGAAATCCCGTAGTTTGAGTCCCCGAGAGTGCGAATTAAGAGAGAAGTATTAAGAAGTATTATGCGAGGCCCCATCGCTTGCGACTGGGCCCCGGGAACAGGTGAAGACGAAGAAGAGGAGGAGGAGAACGCGAGTCGCATCTTGTTGCCGAATCCCGTGAGGTCGCAGTCCCCATTTACTGAGGCTGAGGAGGAGGGGGCTTGGGGAGGCCAGTGGTGTCGTAGGCGCCACGGCCGAAGTTGGTGGGCTTGGAGCAGGACTCAATCATTTTGACGGTGGTGTGTGAGGGTGAGGTTCTGCAGAGGGTATGTTTGTTAGCAAGGAGGGAGGCGGTAGAGGGCGAGGAGTCTTCTTCGTCAACTTACATTAAAAGTGTAGTAGTATGAAGCAGTGTTTGGAATGTTTGTCAAAAAGATGGATGACGAAGCAGCTGAGTGTGTGTGTGTGTGTGCGAGAGAGCGTGAAATGCCAGACGGCGTATTAGATCAAGGTAGGTCGAGAGAGTGAGTCGTTTCAAGAGCCAAAGGAGTGGACTGTGGTGTATTGCGTGGACGCCGGCGCGCAGTAAAGAGTGTAACAAGGCAAAAGGACGGAACGGATTAAAAGGCGATGGTCGAAACCAAGAAACCGGAGGGCGGGGAGCGAGAGGAATAAATAAATGGATGGATGAAGCAAACAGCCTTTCGAGGGAATAGGGGCCCTTGTTGACGAACGGCAAGCTTGGTAATTAATTAAACGGGAGCGCACAAGTCTGGTCGCTGGTGGATGGGAATCGGATACGCCGCTAAGAGACGGGTACCTGACGCTGGTGCGAGAAACTGTGTGGATATTGGGGTGTGTGCCGTATTCGTGAGTGAGAGTGAGCAGAGTCGAGGTGTGTGTCTGTGGGGCCGAGGATTTGGTTTGGACCTGGCCTGGAAGGTGTACGAGCTTGAGATGAGATGAGATGAGATGAAGAGTGGCTTTTGCGCTGTGTTGGCTGGAGAGAGAGCGAAGGGATTGACGCTGCTGCTCTGTTGTAAGGGAGACGATCCGCGTTATATGTGTGTGTGTGTGTGTGTGAGTGAGAGTGAGTGAGAGTTGTTGTCTGTTGTCAAGGAATGGGAGTGGTTGGATGGAGAGGAGGCAAGAGATTCGGGAGGGAGGGAGGCAGCCTTTTTGTATTGAGTTGGCGACGACACTCGTCCTGTTTCCTCTTCCTCTCGATGCAAACAAAAACCCCAAGAAAAAAAAGGAACCTTGGAGCAGGGAAAACACAAGAAACGACACATAACGCATCCCAAGGTACCGGTATACCGTACCTACTGTACCTCGTCTGGCGGCGGCGGGATCCCAGGCCTGCAAAAAGACGTTGTTCCAGAGAATGCCCAAAATTGCCCGTCTTAGGCCCGGCTCTGTGGGAGCGAAGAAGGGAAGGGGAAAAGGAGGGTGCCGGGATGGGCAGGGATGCCATCATGTACCTGGCCTGGAGGCTGCAGGTCTGTACAAGGGCCTGGCCTGGCTCTTGCATCCGCGGCAGCTGTCACTGGGGGGGGAATCAAAATGCAGACCCATGATCTCTTTCGTTCCTGGAACAGTGGAGCACCTGCAGCCCTGGTCAAACCATGTCGGCGGCGCGGACGGTGGAGACGCAAGCATATTGATTCAATCGCTGGTGTGGGAGGAGACAAGACATGAAGCCATCATGGATCTGGACGGAGACCAGGAGATGCTGGTCATCAGATGGTCCATACCAGAGCTAAGCTACGGGCTAGTAGCACCGACAGGTAGCACAGTAGCTGGAGGTGGTGCAAGCCGTGCAGGTGTGCTGTATTACAGGCGCTGCGGCCACTGTAGCTCCCGAGGCAGCCCGTCCGGGGCGCTGAAGCATCAAGTCTGCGGTGGTCCCATCAATCGCCCCAGCTGGTCTGGTCGGGTCCAGTCGCTTCCAGCTCGAGGTGAGCGGCAAGTCGAGGCGAGCTTCACGCCGCCGCTCCCTGGGCCTGGTCAGCCCGACCCAAAACGCTGGGCTTCAACTCTATTCATGCTGCAAGAGGGTGCCCTCGTATCGAGAGTTTGTGCCAGCTGTGCAGTGCGAGTAAGTCTGCATTACATGGAATTGCATGTATGTACTGTCGCTTCCATACTGTACACGGGCACTTCCGCCAGGCACCGCAGCAGCTTCATGATCTATTAATGGCACCTAGCCGTGTCAGTGATGCCGTCAGTCCATCTGTCAAGTCAGCTACTCAGGTAGCATTATGCCGTCAGACATGTGCCCTGGCATTATTACTCGTGCACCTTACAGTACATAGATAGGTTACTGTATCTCTTCAGCAACATGTCGTACAAAGACACCACACGGCATGTACAACCACAGCAACACTTCAGATGACACTGATCCAATTCAAGCAGCCCTCGCGTACTACCGCCGTGGCGTGTTCGATTATAGCCCGGACACGCGAGAAACAACGTTTGACCCAAGCCTCGATCCATCATCTTCCCATCCGCAAAAGAAGGATAAGAGCGAAATAAGTCAAGGCTAAATGTACCAATTTGTCCGCGGCCGGCAAGCACAGGCATTCTCCGGGCACCGTGTACCTGGTTCGGCCTCTGCTAGGAATTGAAGGGACGAGGAACCTGGAAGAAAAAATTAAAAAAGGTCCTGACAGGCCGCACTTTACAGGCAGCTTACCTAGTCTAGTACAATATCACGCCCTGATGAGAGCCTCATGAGTGGAGCAGCAGATGCTACCAAAGGCTCCTCTTCTGCCTGCACCAACCCCCCCGTGTCCAGGAACGGGGACGGTACCTGTTTCCTGCAGGCACCGTCCGCGCGGGAACGGTATTTGCACCCCGATCATGCATGTACCTTGCATGTAGCTGTGCATGCAGGGTCCTGCAAGTCCTGCAAGTCCTGGGAGAGCTGCTGCTGCTGGTGGAGGTCCCGCCTTGCTTGTTCCAGAGCCCTTCCGTCGCGCCGGCATCAGCTCCCCGGAGCTCCAGGCCGGGTAAGACAGGGCTCCTCCCAGGGAGCAAAGGGGGAATAGCGGCACTTTTTCTTTCTTCTTTTTGTTTTTCCTTTTTTTTTCTTTTTTTTTTCCCGGTTGGTGGCTGTTTCTTGGGCTTCGTCTTTTCTTTTTCCATCCCGTCTCTGTCGCTTGTTATTCGGTTCATGTCTAGGATGATCGGGTGACGGGCCCAAGATAAAGGAGATATCAAATCCAGGGGCGACCCGAGGAGACGGCATCACAGTAAACGGCGGGACATTCAAACGAGCCAGATACTACCCCTACTGTCTGATGCTACCTACCAGTGGTAGGTTGAGTTCTTCCTACTGCCTCCTACGGCACCATGGAGAAAACAGCACGTCAACCATTCCCAAGAGCTGCATCCAAAAAGGTCCCGTCCCCGATAAAATCCACAGTCCAGGCGCTACTTTAAGTTCCTTCTTTTCCCGCCTTGCATTAGGTGTCTCCCTCCGGCTAGTCCCGTTGCGGAACTGGTTTTACATTGCGGTCCTCGCAGCTCAGGCGCCAGGCCATACTGGGCATAGCGCATCTACCCGAAACGGTAGCTTCGAATTCGTCCCGCTGCAACAGAAGTCTTCTAGAAACTGAGCGGCCCTGCTAATCCTCCATGTACGTACCGTATGTATGTACTTTCGTACTGTATTCCGACGGCAAAGCAAGCATCAAGTATCAATATCAATGCAAACAGGCTCGAGGCGAAGGCCGTGAGAGGTCGAGCTTCTCGGTCAGTTGTGCCGGCTGCGCTTGCTGTCCTTGTCCCCGGTTTGCTCCTATTCCTGGACGGATATGTTTTACTATTCCTTCACAACTGTGCTATTCCGTGTCAAGTACTAGGTAATGTCAACTCCCCTGTAGAGGCAGATTGTGGTTCAAGCTTGCTGCTGCGGAAGCATCGTCGGCTAACCAGCCGCACACCCGGAACTTGTCATAAACCCCAGGTCTGCAAGTACACTTTGGGCAATCAATCAACAAAAGACATCTCACTTTCGGCCCCAAGCTGCACGAGCCGCAGTGGCGAATTGCAAGGAGCAATGAGACAAAGCTGTGCCTAACGAAGTACCTACCTACGAGGACGTAAGTCCTACAACTATCACTATACCTTGCCGTAAGAACTATGCACACGCCGCGGCTGCTGCTGCTGCTGCTGTTTATGACCACCTGTTTGCCGTGGCACCGTTCCCGTCCGCCGATCCCGAGTCATTGCAAACCCCGTCCCTTTCCTCGGTTTTTTCCTTTTTCTTCTGGCTACCTATCCTGTTTTTTGCCGCCGTGTCTCGGTCCGTGTCCCGCGGGAGCGGTTCCGGGCCAATTTCCACAGGTTTTAAGCTGGGTACAGAAGTGCTCTGCGCTGCTACTGACTCTGCTGGGTATGGACATGTACTACAGGTATAGACGAACGGCGAGATGATTAAGGAAACGAATTATGACAGCCGCATGTCTGACACTTTAATCAAGCCTGCCAAGAACAGGAAACAAAGAAATATAAGAAAAATGTGGGAAAAGATAATCATACACAAGGTGGCAAGTGAGAAAAGGATGAATCAGAAACGGCACATCCAGGTCGGTACCTTGGCAGGTAAGGGAGTTTCACAATTGCCTGGGCTCAGTGGTGGCGTTGTTCATCGCCGCGACACGCCTCCAGCTTCCCCCATTGAAGCCCCCCTGAGCTTGTTCGGAGAGCCGTTCCTGAGGTCCCCGGCTGCCGTGTTTGTTGTACTTTTGCTGTGAAAACCTGAGCGCCACAGAACGCCGCAACTGATGCTGTCCTTCTTTTCAGCTCCCTTCGCACCCGCGATGATTGTCGTCTGATTCGACAGGGCTGTTGTAGTGGTGGGGGGGTTGGGCTCTCCTGGCTGGCTGACCTAGACGTTGTTGTGTTCCCACCCGTTGGGATTCCAGGTTGCCCTGCATGCATGCATCGTACCCTAGAGCGGCACTTACATGCTGGGCAGAGTAGCATTTGTTGCATGTGCCGTGTTACCTGCAGAGCGGTACGTGCAGGTGACTTCTCTTGCAACCAGACGTCTGCCGGCAAGCAAAGTGCATCTGACAGCAGCCCGCCTCTGGGTGCATCATTTTACACTGGCAGGATCTGGCACAAGCCTCGGCTGGAACATGAGCGTGAAGGCTGCTGCTCAGCTTCCGTGCCTCTCTGGCCGACGCCAGCTGTGCACCGCTAACCTAGAATAGAGTGACGACCGTTGAATCGTGCTACGTGATGGCCCTGCCAGATCAATGTCTGTCAATCGTATCATTGCGATTTGATGTCATTTGCTCTGTTGTACAAAGTCAAGCATGTACCTCGTTCTAATTCTGGAAAATGGTACCTACCTTAGGGCGTGGGAAGTTCGTGGGCTGTGGTTACCTCAACACGCTCTTGCCTCCAATTGACAGAAGCCCCAGCTCCTGCCTCCAAGCAGCCCAGGGTTTATCCTGCAGAATCATGGTTCACCGCCCGCATCCTCACCAAAGCAAGAGCAAAACCTGTTGACAAACAATCAGTCGAATCATGCTCATACAGTACAAACCGCTCCTCGGAGGAGTCCGCAACATCTTCCAGGGTAACTGACTCTTCGTCACGGTACTTGATACACATGCTTGTCATCCTCTCGCTGCGCTTCGGCTCAGGCCACGATCGTTCCGAAGACCCCTATGCCGGCAATAAGGAGAAAGTGCCGCTCGCCAGTTTGCCTGGTCGGCTTTCTCCGAATACATGTATCTGCGTCCGAGTAAGGAGACTGCAGAGAATGCATACGTGTACTGACAAAAGGAGGCCCATTCCAGGGTTCTGCCCGTGATAAGCATACGATACATGTATGCCCAGGCAAGCAAGGCAAAAAAGCAAAAAAAGGCTTCGCCGGTGTCCATCATCATGCAGTCCCTGATCGACCATGATGCGAGCGTCGCATCATCCTCAAGACAGGGTAATCCAAGGCAATTCAAGGCCTGGTGTGGATACGACGCAACTTGGGTTTGCTCGTGCAGCCCCTTGCCACGGTATCAAGCAGCAGCATGGCAGCTCGAGGGGCTGCACAAGGCCGCGTTTGGAATATGAAGCATGGCGATATGCATGTGCCAGTGGCACAGCGTTTGTTTGTCTCCCAGCCCAGAGCCCGCCGTCACGACTCCATACTGTGCCACGTCAAGGCGGATATGACCGTCCATCGCCTATCTGGTGATAGTCTCGGAGATTCTAGACTACTCGGCCCGCGCCTGTAGGAAACCGTCCCAGGGATCTGGATGTTGCTAGCTGAATGTAACGGAATCGAAGGCCCGTTAGCAATCTGGCCGCGCCGAGCTGTCCAGCAGCAAATCCGTCTCTTGCTGCGCCTGATATAGCGACGCGGAGCGAGTGGTAACACCAACCGCAGGCAGGCCAGCGAAATCGACCACCCGAGATTCTCCTACCTCTTCAACACTTCTTGCGAGGGAAAACAATCTGGACTGCATTTACCAGGTTTCGGGTACCGGATGGCTTTGTGCAGTCTTCCTCAGCCTCCCGAGCGAGGCGAAGAGGCTTGCGAAGCAGACAAACATACATGTACTGTACTGTACAGCTGCAGTCTCCTTCAGGTATCCGCGTTTGCCCTGTCGGTCGCCCCAATGCCTGACCAGCTGCATAGAAACCATTCTCGAAGCTATGCGACGGCCCTGTATGCCTTGTGCCTGCACACCCAGTCGCAGAAAGACGTACAAAGTGATTTGTACGAAGCATACGCAGGAGAACAACCTTTTTTTCCAGAATCAGGACGGAATGCTCATACAGATCGCTTGCTGCTGGGTGCAACGTGCCCTTGCTGGAATGCCACGGTCCACAGCAGAGCTTCTTCCAAGCTTCTCCCTCTTTTCCAGGAGTACGATACGGGGCACCAAACCCGCATTTCAGGCAGCGGCCAGAAGGCAAACGGCAGGGCTGGCTTCGGCAGTACTCTGCAGCGGCAGCCAGGGTCCTCTCCCCCTGATGTTACTAGTATGCGTCCTCTGTCCTGTGCCTGCGGAAGCCTTCTAGAAGATGGACGCCTTTCCGAGATTGGCATTCCCCACAGTCTCCGTTCATTCTCGAAACATGGAACAAAGGGGACTTGTCGACAGTGCGAATTTTGCTCGGCCGCTTGTATGAGGCTCTTGGTGAGCTTGGTGAGGCACAAGGGTCCCATGACTTGTCGTCGTCGACGGAACCAGGGGGGAAAGCAAAAGGGCTTACAGATTACTCTGTACGGAGTACACACATCGGCGATCGGTCCGTTCCACTCAAGACTTCGGCCAACTGTCGCCTTTCTGCCGTCCGCACGGAAGGCAGAAGAATCCCGGCACGGCTCTACTCTTGACACGTACTGGAGCACAATTCAGAGGCCGGAACCTATCCGTTGATGCCATGGGTAGGCCCCGTCAGGGAAGAGGCCGGGCAATGAGACGACGGCAATATGACTTGGAGCAGGCACAGAGAGGGTTTCGTCTATTGACAAGAAAGACAAAGAGCAAAATTCATCAAACACTCTCTCAGCGCCTAGCGCCTTACCTGCTCTACAGCCGCGGCATAGCATGCATGTGATTGCATATACCGATCACAGAGTCGAGCTTCACGCGCACGACGACACAATGTCGCCGCACCAGCCTGGCAGAGAGCATCGAGTGCCATTACGGAGTGCTACTCTGCTCCAACAGGTCTCTACAGGCATCCGCAAATACCTTTGGTGTGGGTGGACAGACCTTGACAGGGACTTTGGTCTGGACGGTTTGGGACGTTGCGTGTACCATCCGATATCCAACTGAGAGGAGTTGTAGGGACAGATCCTGGTCTCGGCGAATCGTACAACGGCACCCTTGGTGCCGTGCTTTCTTCAAGCTTCCAGCAAAAGCTTCCATAGCGGCGGCATAACAGCCCAGACGCACGTCCGCTCTGCTCACGTACCATGTTCATGCCGACTCGCAAATACATCCATGCCCAGGAGACTCGCGCCATACTGGAGGTTGCGAGTGCTGAACGATGAGAATCCCCGGTATGCCCCGTGTTTGTGATCCGCCAGGTGGATTTGGAAATAGCCACGCCTGGCAGAATCTTGAGCGGACTCTCGGCTGTACCCTGTCAGACGTTTCCGCATATTCGACCCTTGTACCCAACAATACTCGCAAGGCGATAATGGAGTAGCATCGTCGATTCGTGCAGCATTCGCCCGATGACCACCATGAGCGCCTACTTGGTGCAATTTGAGAGGAAGCAACAAGAAACACACAGATCATTGCTAATACAAGCTTGAATAAACGGCGCAGCCTGGCCGTGGATCCCTGCTCCGGATGCCCTTCCGCCGGTGAGATGAGGGCAAGCAAGCAAGGCCTGTGGTTGGTTACCAAGTTTTGGAAATAGCAGCGGAATGCCTAGCCCAGCCGTCATCAAATGAAACAATCGCGAGAATCACCCAAGATTGCTGCTAGCGGTTAGGGCAAGATTGCGACCAATCTCGACGAGTCGTATTCGTACAGCATATACTTGCACAACAACGAATGTCATCCATTTGCATCAATCGTCTTTCTCGATGAGTCGCGAGTCAGCAACATCATGGAGAAGGGACGGACCGGCATTGATTCTGTTGCTGTCAAGCACGGGGCAGCAACAGGAGTACGGAGCACGGCAACGCGTCAGGCTGCATGCCAAACGGTCTCGCCGCGTTCGCCTCGCCGCATCTTGAGCTGAGAGATGGAGCCGGAGAAATGCGGCGTCTGAACCCTTGGTTTCTTCCCCGTTTCCGCTTCGCTGTGGGTTTGAGATTCATGCATGCCCTGGCGACCCAAGTGCCTGCTCCGTACTCGTACGAACACGAGCATGCCTCTGCTGTTTATTACGGGCGATGCCGCCAAGGGCAGCCGGCAGCAAGAGCCGCGCTGTGAAAGTGGCCGTTTCAAAACCGACAGAGCGCGATTCGAGGCAGCGGCAGCTAATTGGCATTCAGGCACAACTACTGCTGCATCTGGTAAAAGCCACCAAGCCAGTGCCACGTTTCTCCCCCTTCCCCGGGACCCATGTCTCCAATGTTTCTTCATCAGGGACGGGATGGATTACGCCACAGAAACGGCGTGACTGTGCGGGTCCATGGTTGCTCATTCAACGTTGACGGACTCGATACAAGGTGAACAATCACCTGAGTGTTGGCATGTCAAACAGACCACAAGGTCCGTTTGATATTGTGCAGGCAATCTCTCTTATTGCGTCTCCGGCGCGCTGGATCCAGACAATCTCCCTCGGTTACTGAGTGCCAAGTGCGTTTGACCTGGAGACTGGGGTCCGCCAAATCCATCAGGGCGGGTTTCTACGATTCCGCTAGGGTCATTGGCGCCGGGGAGCGCTTCCGCCTGGGATTCTTCCCCTGGGCCACCGAATCTCCAGCTGTCTGATGGAAAAGGCGAGGAAGAAGGAAAGAAAGAAGAAGCGAAAGGATTGAGTCCCCCGCCCGACCCAGCAGCCAGGACGGCGGACGGCGGCTCGCCAGCGCGCGGCGGAGCTCGCTGATAACCGTCGGCCGTAACAGCCCCGTGCAAGCCCCGTGCCAGCAGGGGGCATTCGAATGAGCCCGTTTCGCTTAGGCGGGCATGAATATGGTAGTAGTAGTAGTAGTAGTAGAAGACGGATCAGTCTCTGCCTTCTAGAAGCCCCCTTTGGTCACCTGTCACGATCTGTATCGGGGGAGCCAGGCAGTGAGGGCCGGAGGCATACTGGAGACGCTGCTTCCGCCGTGGTCATGTGCTGGCCCGTAAATGAGTTGGACTATTGCTTTTGCAGAACGGCCCGCGTATGGCGTTCAATCTCGGCATTCGAGAACGTGTTCTGAAGTTCTCGAGGGGAGTAGCGCTATGCGATGGATGCAAGGGTGGCTTCGTGTGACTTTTTCACGTTCGTCCTACTTGCACATGCACTACAGAGTACATACAACGGCTATCGGCGAACTTGAGGAATGCTGTATATCCAATGTTCATGGGCACAGGGATAGCCTTGGAATCCCCAGCGACCCTGAGAGTGATTCACCTTGTGGAAGAGGAAGAGAGAGCCACAGTCTTTGGAACACGCCACGTCACATGGTAGGGTCATGTCATGGTGTGACCCTCGGTGCCGCCGCCAACGGTCGAGGCAGGCCGGCTCCGAGACATTCACCTCCGGTGAGTATACCATTGGGGGGCGCTTTGTGGTCGCTGAGGGCGTCAATGTGATGCCACTGAGGCCAACTATGGTGAGAAGTTGGCAGCTCGTTTCAAGGTGACGGGGGTTAGATGGTTCGTTTGATAGGTGAGATGTCAGTTGTGGCGGGCAGGTTTTGGCGACATTCGATAGTCTTGGCGTCGTTTTTGGTTCGGAGCTGAGGGAGTGGCGATATGGATCGGTTGAGCACTCCGTATGGGTACGGTTGTGTCTTGTCTGAATGGAAGGAATCCCCGTTCCCTGTCAGGCTGGTGTTGCTGAAGGCATATAGTTGGCAGAAGCTGGAGACTTGTGATGATGACTCGAGGGAGCTGGGCAAACCCTGCCTGGCTTGTGAGGCTATAGATGTATTATGGTTGTTGGAGGGCGACGACGGTATGAATCAGCAGAATATACCAAGCACTTATCATGCGAGGGAGTTTACAACATGGGATATGGTAGCATAAGGGTCCATGTATGGAAACTCCTCATGACTGTGGATGATATGAGTCTCTGCCACGAGCCCGCGGCACGCCGTGGATCTTGGTGTAAGAACACGGAGATGGCAGATAAGTGTATTTCGCACCCAATATTGGGGAACTTTGTATTGCAAATCGGGGACATGAGAGACTGGGACTTGCCGACGTCAACCGGTATGTTATGTCGCTTCAAAGGATCTTCATGTGTAGAATGGTGTATCATTGGGCTCGGCTGTGTGGGCGGACAAGATGCCGATATCTGGACTGAAGACAGTAAACTTGACTGTGTAGAGACATGGAGATGCGGGAATATAACTGAGTGTTTTCTCTCGGTTGTTTGTCTCTGTGGAAGCTGTCCCTGGGGATAACCGAGAAGGCATTTTTGTCGTTGAACTTGTAGACCCGAGACGCTGTTTGTATAATCTCGATAGGAGGGTCCGCGGACGTCAATGGCAGGAAGCTCAATTCTCTACTAGGCAGCGTAAGATGATAGAATTTGGGGTGTTTAATTGTGACAAAAGATGGGCAGACATGTATGGACGGTGTACTCCGTATGTGTGTTTCGTTGAGTGATGGGAATTGGAGTCTCAGTCTCCAGGGTAAGTTTTTGAATGAGACTGAAGCTTGCCAAATGTGTGAAGAAGCGTTGGAAGACACAGGTCAAAGCGCTGCATTTGGTGTTCTGGCAATCAATGTGGTTGATTTGCTCAGCTTTCCCTACGATTTCCGGCCTGGGTGATTGACCTCCGGTATTGGCTCTTTTTGGCCTACACGTTTGGAGTTGAGGTTATCCTCACTGGACGTGTCACCACTTACCATCTACCTTGCAGTAACCTTGCAGATGTGCCTACTGCAAAGCAAGCATGAATAACCTCCCCTGTTCCCATGGCAAGATGCTCAAAAGAAAGACGACAACTAAAGGCTTCCATCACACAATTGACCACCACGAAAGCTGCCATTGTCATGTTGATTCCAACTCAACGCTGATATCGTCCCTGAGCATTTGTTTGACAGGTACAAAGAGACGCACCACCATCGCAGTGCGCCCCCAAGTATCCGCTAACGTCCCCGACTCGGGCAATCCTCCCCCCACAAGCCCCTCCGTGACGCAGCATCGGGAAGCTCCAACTTGACCCAAAGCTTCCAACCTCGCTCTCTCTCTTCCTCTCCCCTAACCATCTCTCCTCCGCCGACTCCCGATCACGCCAATCCTCACCCTCTCCTCCTCCAGAACCGCCCTGGAAAACGAAAAACCAAACGAACCCTTCTCCACCCCTACGAATACAGGCCAGATAAACGATATAGCCCAGCATGTCCATCATCCAGCACCACACCGCCGCCTCCCTCAGCGACGCCTGGCGCACCGTCAACATCGACATCCTGACCGAGGACTCGAGCGTAAACTTCGACACGTCGACGCTGCGCCCGCCGCAGCCCGAGATCGCCGAGGCCGACGTGCGCGCGCTGGCCTCGCAGGTGCGGCAGCTGCTGAGGGGGGGCGACGCCGAGGGCGCGCTGAGGGGGTGTCTCGAGACGCCCGTGTACAACGGGACGGATGCTGCAAAGGTTCGTCTTTCGGCCTCTTACAAGTCTACTCCTTTTGGCTTGTTGTGTTTGTTGGGAGGAACGGGTGTGATGGTTGCTGACGGTTGGTTTTTGTTGATATAGGAGGCGCATTTGCAGACCATTATTGAGGTGCTGCAGTCTATCAAGGCGAGCGATATGACGCCCCTGCTCAAGGGCATCTACGCGGCCCCCGGCACACACACGCGCACACACACACGCTGACACGATTCCCGCGCCCCCAGCTACAAGGGAATGGCCAGCGGAGCCCCCGCCTCCGCCGTCTCCGCCGGGCTCAAGTCCCCGGCCAAGATGACGCCCCAGTCCACCGGCTTCAGCCAGATCGGCTCACGGCCCGGCGTGTCCAACGAGCCCGCGTCGGCGGCCATGAGCGTGCTGCTGAGCTGGCATGAGAAGCTGGTGGAGGTTGCCGGGCTGGGATGCATTGGCCGGACGATGACGGACTGGCGGAGGGTATGATGGGTGTTTTCTTTGGTGGAAGTGCATGGGGACGCATGGGGAGAGGAAGCGATGTATAGAAAGGAGGGGTGTTGGAGTTTGCTTTACTTTTCAATGAATCAATGACTACCAAAAGGTTTCGGTTGTACATGGCTATTCGATGGCCGGTCGAATGATTTATAATGACCCTATCAAAAGAGTGTACAGATTCCGCCTTTTATACATGTGGGCTACCTGATATATATGCAACTCTTTATTTAGTCTCCAATATATCTTTGAGACTCGTCTGTCCGCTCCCTCTAGCCAGAGGCTTCGGCTGGTTCTCGCCCTCACGCCAGCCAATCATGTATATGATCCGAAAGGTAGCAGGAATCGACCCGTCCGGGTTGCCGTGCAAGGCCCGGTAGATGGCGTCACCAGCAACCAGGACATCCCTCCTGATGGGCCCCATCTCGCGGTTCAGGATGGCATTGCTCTCGCCCATGGCCTGCAGGTCCTGCATCAGGGCGAACATGTCAGGGTAGTCGACGATGATGTCGTCAACGTCCACCGTCAGCATCTTGAAGCCGGCCTTTTGCAGCAGGCCGCCCACGTCGCGCACGTCGGCCAGCGGCGACACGTGGGGGGACATGCCGCCTCTGCGCTCGAGCTCGGCCAGCTGCAGCGACGTGCGCAGCTCGAACAGGGTGTCGCCGCCGAGCATTGCGCCGATGAAGGGGCTGTCCGGCTTGAGGATGTTGTTGATCTGGGCCAGGACGCCGGGGAGGTCGTTGATCCAGTGCAGGCTCAGAGAGCTCAGCACGAGGTCGAAGGACTCGGGCTCAAAGGAGACGGTCTCCTCGTCGTCCACCACCTGGCGGGTGATGTTGAGCTTGTGGTTGAATTCGTGGCCGGCATCGCGGTACAGCCTGGTCTCGGAGGAGTCGGTTGCGATGAGCTCGCCGATGCGAGACGACAGCGGCGGCGACGTGGGAGTGTTTGGGTCGGGATCGGGATTGTCGCGCGTCAGGGCTTTTGCGACGTTGCACGAGTTGGCGCCGAGATCGAGAGCCTTGGGGAAGTGCCGGTTGATGTCCTGTCGAATAATCGTGAGAAATGAAGCTTCTGATATGGAGGGGAGCTGAGTGTATGACGTACCAACAGCCTCTCCGTGAGCCTGACGGCCACCTCGTCCTTGAGATAGTCCGCCTGACGGCTCTCGTCAGCATTGGACGCCGCGCGCTCCTTCTGGAGCCATTTCGTCCGCCGATTGAACACTTGGAACCGAGTGGCCCCGGAGGCGACGGCGTAGCAGCGGCGAGGGGCAGCTGGGAGCTGGGAGCTCTTGAGAGGGGCCAGCCTTGCGAGGCTGCTTGCCCAGCTCACGATGGAAGACGAGCGCGCGCACGTGGACATGACATGCTCGGGCTCGTCTGCAGGGGCCGGTTGTAGAGGCGAGGCTGAGGTGGTTGATCACGTCGAGACAATGATGCCAACCACGAGCATCATTGTAGTATGTAGAGCAGAAGTGATATTGTGATGTCGAGTATCCGTAAATGGTCGGAGATCCAATGGCAATCAAATCTCTTGGAGGGCTTCGGCGCGCACAGGCCACCCGCCACAGGGCACAAGCACCTGCTGCCGCGCGCTGGCGGGTGAAGAGTTAGCGGCCACGCCCGCTATAGTAGTTGTAGAGGCTCCAGCCGGGGCACCTGCAATTGGGTCCCGCCGCCCATTGATCTCCTGGCAGCAGCTCCTCCGAGCCGCCCGCGAGACGCGACTCTCAACCTCGCAAATCACGACCCAACGGCGGCTTCACGCATCGGCTGGACGCTGTTTTCACTCCTTTCTGGCGCACTCGGCTTGTGAGAGACGCTTTGACGGCATCGGTTTGTGCTTCTCGCCGTTTTTTGGCGTCTCGTTTCGCAGCCTGCTTTGTCCCGTGATACCCGCCGACGTCTTTTCGAACAAGACGGACGGATTACATATCCAGCCCTGAAGCCTTCGCCAACGCCTCGATTGTCGCCGCATAACCCAGACCTCCGCAAACGAAGCCGCCCGACTATGCGATCCCCCCGATAAGGCGATTATTGTTTGGCTTCGCCCACGTCAAGGATTGAATTACTGCGACAGCTGCTCCTGCGACTCGTCCACACCCCCCATCGATTGACGAGCTCAAATAACAAACGGCCCGAGGAAATAGGGGGGCGCCGGCTGGATCACCGAGGAAGAAGCAAAACCGCAACACCAGACAGCGCCACGATGTCGTCGTCCGGATCAGGCTGGATCGGCCGCTCCAGCAGCAACAATGCCAACATGCGCGGCCTGGTGCAGTTCATCGCCGACCTGCGCAACGCGCGCGCCCGCGAGCTGGAGGAGAAGCGCATCAACAAGGAGCTGGCCAACATCCGCCAAAAGTTCAAGGACGGCAACCTCAGCGGCTACCACAAGAAGAAATACGTCTGCAAGCTGCTGTACATTTACATCCTGGGCTGGAACGTCGACTTTGGCCACCTCGAGGCCGTCAACCTCATCTCCGCCAGCAAGTACTCGGAGAAGCAGATTGGCTACCTGGCCATGACGCTGTTCCTGCACGAGAAGCACGAGCTGCTGCACCTCGTCGTCAACAGCATCCGCAAGGACCTGCTCGACCACAACGAGCTCTTCAACTGCCTCGCCCTGCACGCCATTGCCAACGTCGGAGGTCGCGAGATGGGAGAGGCTCTGAGCGGAGAGGTGCACCGGTTGCTCATCTCGCCGTAAGTCCCAGCCCACACTTACACATGCCTTACTTCACCCAGTGTGGAAGTTGTGTGTGTGCTGACCGCTTCCATGCATCCCAGGACTTCCAAATCGTTCGTCAAGAAAAAGGCCGCCCTCACCTTGCTGCGCCTGTACCGAAAGCACCGGGACATTGTCCAGCCCCAGTGGGCCGAGCGCATCATCCACCTCATGGACGACGACGACCTGGGCGTTGCGCTGTCCATCACCTCTCTCGTCATGACGCTGGCTCAGGACGACCTGGAGCAGTACAAGGGCGCCTATGCCAAAGCGGCGGCAAAGCTGAAGCGCATCCTGATTGACGGCGAGTACACCACCGACTACCTGTACTACAAGGTCCCATGCCCTTGGCTCCAGGTCAAGCTTCTGCGGCTGCTGCAATACTTTCCTCCGTCAGGTGCGTGCAATGGATTTGGTCCCTTTGTCAGTACACGACTTGGTGCTAATTGCTGTATAGAGGACACGCACGTGCGCGAGCTCATTCGCGAGTCTCTGCAAAAGATCCTCAACCTCGCCATGGAGTCGAGCAAGAACGTGCAGCAGAACAACGCCCAAAACGCGGTGCTCTTCGAGGCCATCAATCTCATCATCCACCTGGACACGGAGCAGGACCTGATGAAGCAGATCTCGTCTCGCCTCGGCCGCTTCATCCAGAGCAGGGAGACCAACGTTCGATACCTGGGCCTCGAGGCCATGACGCACCTGGCCGCACGATCCGAAAACCTCATCCCGATCAAGCAGCACCAGGACATCATCCTCAGCTCTCTCAAGGACCGTGACATTAGCGTTCGCCGAAAGGGTCTCGACCTCCTCTACAGCATGTGCGACTCCTCGAATGCGCAGGTCGTGGTGGGCGAGCTCCTGCACTTCCTACAGAACGCAGACTTTGCCATTCGTGAGGAGATGGTCCTTAAGATTGCCATTCTTACGGAAAAGTACGCCACCGACGTGCAGTGGTACGTCGACATCTCCTTGCGGCTGATCGCTATGGCCGGCGACCATGTCAGCGACGAGGTGTGGCAGCGGGTGATTCAGATTGTCACCAACAACGAGGAGCTCCAGGTCTATGCCGCCCAGACGGCCCTTCAGCACATCAGGGCCGACATCTGCCACGAGACGCTGGTCAAGATTGGCGCCTACATCCTCGGCGAGTTTGGCCATCTCATTGCCGACCAGCAGCGGTGCAGCCCCATTGAGCAGTTCCTGGCGCTGCAGAAGAAGCTGTCGGGATGTTCGTCGAGCACGCGCGCCATGATCCTGTCCTGCTTCATCAAATTCGTCAACCTGTTCCCCGAGATCAAGCCACAGCTCGTCCACGTCTTCCAAGTCTACAGCCACACCCTGGATTCGGAACTGCAGCAGAGAGCCTGCGAGTACCTCACCTTGGCGACGATGCCGACGGATGACCTGCTCCGGACAATGTGCGACGAGATGCCGCCCTTCCCCGAGCGAGAATCGGCGCTGCTGTCTCGCCTGCACCAGAAGCATGCCGGCACGAGCGACCGGAGGACGTGGGTTGTCGGCGGCAAGTCGGCCAACACCGAGGCGGAGCTCAACATGGCCAAGCCCGGCGGCCTGAAGAGGACATTTAGTTCTGCTGTTCCGCTCAACGGGAACAAGGCCAACGGTGCCAACGGAGCTCATACGAACGGCGCCTCTGACCTTGCCGGCCTGGACTTGTCGGCGACCGAGCAAAAGCCGACAAAGGTACCCAACCTCGCCAGCGCGGCTCATCTGTCACCCGGGTGGGAGAAGGGCTTCAACAGGCTCCTGCTCAAGGCCGAGGGAGTCTTGTACGAGGATGCGCAGCTGCAGATTGGCGTCCGGTCCGAGTACCGTGGCCAGATGGCCTGCCTCATTGCGTATTTTCGCAACAAGAATCCCGGAACCATTACATCCTTCACCACGACGCTAGACCTGGACGAGAGCGAAAAAGGGAAGCTCTCCTGGGACGTCAAGGGTCTTCCGGAGAGCACGCTCGGCCAGGGGTCGCAGACACAGCAGGTCATCATGTTCGAGGCTAAGAAGGTGTTTGAGAAGAGCCCGACGATGCGAGTCAGCTACCTGGCCGGTGCGCTGCAGGCACTCACGCTGAAGCTGCCCGTGACCATTCACAAGTTCATGGACCCGGCCGAGCTTTCTGCCGAGGACTTTTTCAAGCGGTGGAAGCAGATTGGCGGCGGTTCCCGCGAAGCGCAGGGAATCTTTGGTCTCAGCGGTGGCAAGAACGGCGCCAGAGAGCTCAACGAGAAGTTTGTGCTGTCGACGGTCGAGGGCTTCCGATGGCGTGTCCTCGACATGGTCGACCCCAACCCTAAGAACGTTGTCGGCGCCAGCGTGCTTCACACCTCGGAGGGCGGCAAGTTTGGCTGCCTCATGCGACTGGAGCCCAATTATGCTACTCAGGTGAGTTTTCTTCTTCATTCCTTCACATATCATCCCATCCTAGACTTCCTTCCACATGATGTCTTTGCAAAAATCAAAGTATTTGCTACTTCAGAACCTCCGGGTCATGAGACAAAATTTATTCACCTTTTGCCCTGATTGTCCATTGTCATTGTCTTTCACAAGTCGAAGCCGTTCTGTCACGGAGAGGCCGCTGACACGATGTTTCCAGATGATCCGACTTACGATCCGAGCCACGGACGAGTCGGTGCCCCAGGTTCTGCTGAAGCTCATGCAGGAGCGGCTCGCCCTTGGAGTGTCGACGCTCCCCGAGAGACACGAGCCGCCCACACGACAAGACATTTCCGACGCCTTTGGGAGTGTAATGGTTAACTAACTATGATTACCTTATTCTTATTATTTTATTTCCCCCCACAAAAAGCAACCATGGGGTTTGCTTCATCTTATTTATCTTGGACATATGTGACACAAACTATTACACGACTGACTTACTCGGACATGTCTTGGCACCGCATGGGAAGCATATTGGCGTTTTATTTCGGGAGAAGAAGTATGATGGATGATGGCCCAAGTGCCCTTGGACGAGGACCTCTTTGGGAGGAGGGTCTGGTTGAAGCAGGGATGAGCCAGGGAGAGGATGATGGCAAGTTTCTTGTTCTTTGTATGTAGTTTAGTCTTTTTTTTTTTTTTTTTTTGCGCCTCCTATGAAAGCGGCTGCCTTTCTCCTTATTTTAACCCACTTTTTATATTTATATGAGCCAACTGGAAGCTGTGAAGATAATGGATGGTCATGCATGCGGACTTTGTTGTTGATACATGCTCTCTCTTTCATCTCTTCTCGTCCATTTACACGCCATATACGTGTGTATGTGTTTATATGCTTGTTGAACCCTCTCAGAGTCCAACCATGAGTCACATGGGGACGCTTGATGATATTTGCTACGTAGCAAACCCCTCCCTTGGCCCGGGTGTCACACTCCGTATATACTACAAAGATCCCTTCCCCCCCCTTCTCTCACGAAGATCCCCTACTCCTTAATCTTTGCATCCGCCTTCGCCGGCCTCTGCCCGAAAATCGTGCTCCCCACCCTGACCTCGGTGCTCCCCTGCGCAATGGCCCCCTCAAAGTCCTCGCTCATGCCCATGCTCAGCTCGAGCTCATCAGCGTTCAGCCCGAGCTCCTTGGCGACCAGATCGCGCTGCTGCCTCAGCGTCTCAAAGTCCTCGTTCTGGTTCTCCGGCGTCGTGGCCTTGCTGCGCGCAATCGCCCCAATGGTCATGAGCCCCAGCAGCTTGAGCCCAGGACACTTGTCCACAATCTCGCGACACAGGTCCACCGTCTCCCGGCCGGGCTCGCACCCGCTCTTGGACTCCTCGCCCGAGGTGTTGACCTGCACGTGCACGCCGAGCTTGTCGACTTGCTGCTGCGGATCGGAGGCGATGGCGGCGACGCGCGCGTTGCTGAGCAGCTGGGCCTTTTTCGGGGAGTCGACGCTGGAGACGCAGAAGAGGTTGGGGATGCGGGCGAGGTGCTTGCAGTGGGTGGACTGCAGGCCGCCGATGAAGTGCCAGCGGATGGAGGGCGGGAGGAGGGCCGCCTTTTGGGAGAGCTCCTGGGCGTAGTTTTCGCCAAAGTGGACGTGGGAGGCTGGGGGGTTGTGGAGGGCGAGGATGTCGTTGGCTGGCTTTAGCTTGGAGACGGCGACGAGGCGGACCTTTTTTTTCATATTGAGTCAGCTGGAGGTTTATATACCGAGGGGGGAAGAGAGAGATGAGAGGGAATGTTTGATTTGTCTTTTGGGGGGCAATCGGTGTTCATGGTGATGATGGGGATTCTTAAGTGCTTACTGGACGGCCGTGAGCCGCTGCTGCAATGGTTTGCTTGACGGCGTTGAGCTGGGATATGAGAGCTTGGGCTCTAGTGGGGTCGATGCGCATTTCTTCGGTGGTTCCGTCACTCATTTCTACAGATGCATGGGGTATATGGATGAGATGAGATGAGATGAGATGAGATGAGAGGAGAAAAAGAAGACAAGTTGAAGTGAGTGAGTGAGTCAAAACGAGGTGAAGCTTATCGGGTAAGTGAAATTGTTAGTTGAAGGTTTGGAGGGTGGTGGAGATTGATTGGATGGAAGAAGCTGGAAAGGATTGAATTGGGCGAATGAGGGAGGAGGAGACGTTGAAGTCGGGTTATTGTCGGCTGTACATTGGGTGCCGTGTACTGGTACATACCTACCATACCTTAGGCATGTATGGCGATGGCCTCACTCTCACTTGGACAATCAACACAAAGGCAAGCTGTTCTTTTATAGACGATTTATTCACAACTCCGTGTTCTTTTACTTAAAAGCTCACTTGATTCTCATACTCTTAGAGCTCCTCACTGTTCACCCCTGTTACTTCTTCATCATAATCCGCAATGGCCACCGACGTCAAGCAAGACAAAACCCTCCCCCATCAGCCCAAATCCCACCACACATCAGACCCTTTCCTCCAGCCCTTCCTCAGCCCATCCTTCGACCCAACCGCCTACCTCAACACCAGCCTGCCGCCCCTCGCCACCAAGTCCCCAACGCCCTCCAACCACAACAACGCCGTGCCGCTGTCCGACCTCGCCGCGCAGGCGCAGACGCTGCTGTCGCAGCTCGACGCCCACACCACGCGGCTGTCGGACACGCTGACGCGCATCACCGATGACATCCTCCGCAGCGGGGGCCGGATGTCGTACGAGGTCGAGATGCTGCGGGGCGAGGCGCTGAGCCTGGAGGAGCTGCTGTTTGAGAAGCTGGCGGGGCAGATTGGCATGTTTGTGCCGGGGGGCCTGCAGAAGGAGGGCGAGGCGAAGACGGAGCAAGAAGGAGAAGAGAAGAGGCTGAAAGAGATGGGGAAGCCTGCGGAGGAAGGGGAAGCAAAGACGGTCGCGAAACCCGAGGGCCAAGCGGCGGATGGTGCAGAGGAGCCCGAGTCTATCAAGCAGTTGCGGACGCTCACGCTCGTCCGGGAGCGACTCGACTCCGTCATCAAGATATTCGGCGACGCCATGGAGTTCGGCTTCCCCCCATCAGAAGTCTCGGTCAGCTCCGGCTTCCTGTCCGTATCCGCGCCCGAGCCAGGGTCCGATCTGCAAAGCTCGGAGGAAAAGGGTCAACAGACGCTACAAAGGCTACGGGACGAGATCTCAGGCCTGCTGAACAACAAGCAAGACCCCGTCTCAGGCATTGAAAAGGCGGCGGAAAGGATTGAGCAGCTCAAGAACCTGGCGACGGTGTGGACGGGCACGGCGGAGGAAAGGGGCCGGACCAAGTTCATCGAGAGCCTGGCCAAGATGGTCGAGGACAGACACCGCGAGCTGCTCAAGGAGCTGGACTCGAAGAGGAGCGAGGCTACTGCTGCTACGGCGACGGCGACAGCGGCGACGACGAGCCAACAAGGACGCGGCGGCGGCGGCGGCGGCAGTGCTGCGAATGCGAGGGACGGTGCTGGAGAGACTCTGCCCGGCGGGTTTGGGCTGATGAGCCAGCTGCAGAAGCTTCGCGGTGGCTTGTGAGGAGAGGATGGCTCGAACTTTTGTTGCTGAGGCTTTGAAGCCTTGAATTCTACATCGTGGCTGAGGGGATGAGTGCATGTACATACATGGCATGGCGACAATTGCACTCTCAGCTGTTTCCAAGAACTACCCAATCATAACAGCATATTCCCTACAGCAATTGATATAAACATCAAGCTGAATCAGAATCCATGATTTCTATCCAAGCCACGAGTTGCTGGGTAAATGTATCGCCATACATACCAAGATCCTCCATGACGCCGCAAAAGGCAACCGCTGAAAGCCAAATCGCTTCCACATCGGGCATAGCGCCCATTAGACATGCGCCGGCTCTTGCGTTCCCTTGTTTTTCCCACTGGCAGATACAAGTACACGCATCGGCAGTGCTCAGTACAGAGTACCTCCGCGCACAGCAGAGAAATTGACAGATTTTGGGTACTCGACACTTGTCAACTGCAGCCTTGAACTTTCAGAGTTGCGGGAACCAATCGCAGGCCCCGTTTGCAACCACCGTCCAGATCTGGCGGGCGGTGAAGCTGCCCGAAATGGGGGTCAATGCAGGTTGTGCCTTTTTTTGCTGCTCTCTTTCTGTGCTGGTTCGGCTGCCCGAAAGAGAGAAAAAGATTTATGTATCAATCAAGCTGAGAAGAGCAGAGGCAGAGCGGCAGGATGATGACGGAGGGAGTTGGATGGGCGAGCACGGGCAGAAAAAGTGACAAAGTCGCGCAGCAGCCGCACGCAGAGGATGATGTACTTTTAAGCTCTTGCGCCTTGGCAGAAAAAGGGTAGAGCCGCTCAAAGGCGAATTCAAGGCCTCGTGAAGTTTATGGAAAGGCGCTTGAACTTGTTTGTTGAGAAGATGCAAATGTGGAATCCCGTGGTCTCTATTGGCTCTAGACTCTCTTCTACGGCTGCAACAAGCTTTCCCCTATCTATTCCCGTTTCCCGAGGTGAGAAGTTGAAGCTGAGGTGAAGCCAAAGTGAGGTGAAGCCAAAGTGAGCAGAAAAAATGGCGGCAGAAAACAGCGAACCCACACACCACTCACTAATACGACCCCCCCCGGACTTACATACATAATACAGCATCCATCTACCTACACCTTGGACGCAAGACCCTAGCCAGCCCTCTGCTCCGGAAAACCTCCAGAAGCAACACCACAAGGCGACGGAAACCTGCTGCTCTTGCAATCTGCTGCTTCTGCTGCTGGCGATTCATCACTTGAGCTGCTCGTTTTCTGCTCGGGCATTCCCGTCTTTCTGCTCGTCACAGCGTCCCCGTTCTGTTACGACGCCGAAAATCACAGCTCTTACTTAGCCGACGACGACCCGTTTCTGCCTCTCTTGCACTTCTTTGTCTCCCTCCCTCTCTCTTCCTCTCTCTCTCCCTTACTTGCACTCTCGCTTCCTCTCCATACCCTTGTTCAGCATCTCCCCTCCCGCATCCCGCACAATGGAGGCGAGCGAGGGAATCGCCTCCGCTGTGAGCGTCAAGATGGACCGCCCGTCGCCCGCCGCAGCAGCCTCGCAGTCCAAGCGTGACCGCAAGCGCCAGGTCCTCGTCGAGCGCCTGTCCACCATGTCCGACAAGATGCAGCGCGACCGGGACCTGACGTACCGCGACCAGCTGTCCAAGATCCAGTACGAGGTCGGCCTCGTCCAGCGCTTCGACCCCTACGCCGTCAACGCCCTCGAAAAGGCCGACGAGCTGCTGCGCGAGTACAGGCAGGCCCAGGGGCCGCCCGTCCTGGCCGAGGGCGCCCGCAGCCTCGTCGACATGGCGGGCATCCGCTTCCCCGAGTTCATGGACGAGGTCGAGGATCTCATTGAGGTCCGCGATTTCCAGCTGGTGCAGTCCAAGGTGAGTAGAACATTGTCATGATACGACAACGCACGTGCAGCCTGCCCAGGTAGAGCAAGAGGGAGCGACACCACACACACTCTCTCTCTGCTAGCCCGTCATCTCCAGCCCTCTCCCTCCCTTCTTCTCCCCCCCTTCTCTACTTCTTCTTCCTTGCACCATGGCACACCAATGCTAATTCTCCATGTCCCAATTTAGAACGAGTACGAACGCAAGGTCCAGGAATACAAAAACACGCACGCGTACAAGGTCGAGACGGCCAAGCGGGAGCACCGAGCCCTGACGGATACGCTCCGCGACCGGCTCATCAACAGCCTCACACAGAAGAAGAACCGGCTCAACCGCGAAAAGGAAGTGCTCGAGATCAACGACTCGAGCGCCCTGCTGCTCAACCCCAGCCAATTCAGCCTCACCAACCCCGCCAGCCCCGGCGGCGCCCACGGCAAGCGGGCGACTCGCCTGCGCAAGGATGCCGAGGACCTCCAGGTCTTCGCCGACGGCAAGAAGCGCAAGCGCAACCCGGGCGAGGACGACGGCTCGCCGGCGCCGTCGCGACGGGCCCTCGACCCCAACAGCACCACGCCCCTGTGGCAGTCGGAAAAGGCCCGCGCCGCCGCCAAGCAGAACGGCCCCGTGTACAGCATCGACAAGCTCTTCACGGACAAGGAGCTGTCGCTCCACTACAACTCGGCCGCCCTGGCCGCCCACCAGTACGTCCTGCGCAACCGCGTCAACGGCAGCGAGTCGCGCGACGGCAGCACCCCGAGCAACGGCGAGAGCGGCGACGCCGACAGGGACGACGCCGAGTCGCAGCCGTCGGCCGCGCCCATGATGGAGCGCCAGGTCTCGCACGCCACCCGCAGCACCAGGGGCGGCGCCAGCCAGAACTTCCTCGACGACAAGATCCTGGGCATCGAGGGCATCGCCAACTTTGAGCTGCCCGCCAACCTGGACCTGATGCACGCCCAGGAGCCGCCCAAGATGCCGCCCCCGGTGCCCCAGCAGTACCTCAAGCCGTACCCGCGGTCCTCGGACCAGAATTTCCCTGTGCCGCTGTCGCAGGACGACATCTCGTCCGACCTGTCCGTCATGAGCTTCTTCAAGCAGTACGACCAGACCCACAAGCCCGGCGCCCACCTCGATGCGCCCAGCGGCTTGCGCAAGGTGCTCGAGGCCGTGGCCGTGCCGTACCACCAGAGCCGCTACGTCGCCTTTACCAGCGCCGTCCGCGAGGACCCCGAGCACCTCCGCGACGTCCTCGGCATCCCACTGAGCAACCTGCGCGACCAGTCCAGCCCCGTGGTGATGAGTCGGCAGAACAGCGGGCAGGGCGGCGTCCCCATGAGCCGTCAGGGCACCACCGGTAGCGCCCGAGGCAAGGGTCGCCGGGGCTGAAGCATGAAGCCTGCATGAAGCCTCTTTGATTTTATTTTTTTATTTTTGGCGGTCGATTGATATGACCTGCACAAAGGTACTTGTCTTTGGCTTAGACGAGACAACCCAAAAGTCACTTTTTGAACACGGCACGCGGAAACGGGAATGAACGACCAAACAGAAACATGTGCATTTCACGGCATGGCGAGGCGACGGCTGGCGTCCAGGGGATCTCCTGTTTTACCATTTTGTCCTTTTATACATCGACCCTACTATATCCTGTTCGCTGGGTTGGAAAGGAGGAGAGCAGCTCTCTCCCTCTCTCTCTCCGCTTTCTCTTTTCAAACTCTCTCCTATCTAAAAGGGGCTCAGATCTTGTTGCCGACTTCAAGATTCCCCTCTCTTTATTTGTTGTTTCTGCTACTTCTCTTTGGTCTTGTGCGGCTTGTCAGTCCCACGAGGACTGCTCTGGGTTTGAAAGAGGAATGATATCCGATTTCCCATATCTTTTGTTTCTCTCCTGTTCTATCTCAAGGTTCCTCATTACATACACGATGATTCCTTGTTTTTCCAATACGTTTCGTTTCCTGACTTGTTATGGCCTTTCCTTTCGGTAGCAAAGGAGGTGGGATCGGGACAGTCTCTATGCAGTGATTAGACCGGTTGGGATTGAGGCGGTCTGAAGTACGGACTCTCCCTGGTTTTCTTTTGGCTGTCTCTTTCTGTTTCCTTTTTTCCTTTTCGGCTTTGTCCTTTTTGTTTATTGCTTTTCTCTGCTTTGCCTTTTGGTCGACAGGTGAATCTCATTCTCTGTTGATGGCAGACACTCAGGTATGAGGGTAGTTACGAAGGTAGAAACCAGGGGAAGACGAAGGCGAATGAAAGTCTTGTTATTAAATGTTTCGCAGTCTCATCCGATACGTGCAACGCTAAATTATATCCCACCCAAGCAAACCATCAAAATGACACCATCTACAGCCATGTTCAAAACAGATTCCCTTCTAAACCCTCTAGTTGCCAAAAACCAAGGCCCTCACCTCAATGCTCTCCCTCCCCTCGGCATCCTCCCTCGTCCTCGGGTCCTGGAAGGCAGTATGCGGCACCCTGCCCCCAATCTTGGACCCGGGCTTGAGCGACTCGCTATCAAAGCACTCAATCAACAACCTCTCGTCCCCCGTCATGCCGCTCGCGTAATACCACTTCTGGCCAGGGTTGTAGTTGATGGCCGCCGTCTCGCCAATGTACCCATCCGAGTAGCGGTGCGAGATGGGAATCACGTCCTTGTCCTCGAGCGTCGACGTCGACGCCACAGCGAGCGGGTTCGCCTCCACGGGGCCCTTGTTCAGCGGCCGCCACACGTTGACGATGCGGTAGCGCTTGGTCCGCAGCAGCTCGTCCGCCTCGTCGGGGAAGTAGCGCCGCACGCGCTTCTCGACGGAGGCGGCGGTCTGGTCGATGTGCACGCGCAGGACGGGGGCGCGCGGGGCGTCTGGGTCGGAGCGGCGGATGGTGTGGTCGAAGATGTAGATGCGCTCCGCGCCCGGGATCTGGTCGAGCAGCAGCTTCTCGACCTCGGGGTAGTAGAGTTTCTTGATGGACTCGTCGTCGACAAAGTCCTTTTCCTGCGAGGGCGGCACGTTCCGGACGAGCTGGAAGGCGTCGCGGTCGAGGGAAAAGTCCTGCTCGTGGCCGCGGATGTCGTGGATGACGACGTCGTGGAAGTCGTCGCCGTAGTTGCGGCGCGGGAGGTCGGCCGGGTGGTCGTCGCCGACGAGGTTGTAGGGCTGGGAGCCGTCGGCGGGGGCGGTGTAGTAGTTTAGGGTGGCGGTGACGTCGCCGCGGGGGACGCTGGAGATGACGGCCATGTTTTTGTTGTTTGCGAGATTCAAAACGGTGGTAGTGATGGTGGTTATGATGGTGTTTTTGGTGTATAAGTGGTGAAGAAGGTGTTTAGTGATACAGCTTGAGGGCTGAAGGCTGTATGTAAGTCGACAAGCAGTGATGATGTCAATGCGATTGGAATTCAAATGAAAAGAATCAACCCCCTCAGTTCTTTATATACTCTTATCATCACCCCCAAGCAGCCTCTCGATTTCAAATCCACCTCTCCAGGTTTCCCCCCCTCCTCAAGATCCCCCTCCAACAAGCCGCTGACCATGTCCGCCCTGGTTCTGCTTTGTCTGCAAGCACGCCACGCCCAAGCTCACCCATTCGCTGGGCGCCATTTGTAAGGCGCGCTGGCTTACTAAAGCCAGATGCCGAAAAGGAATAACCCAGATCTTGATGATGCCATAGAGACCACCACTTCGAAGCTTTCAAGTGCCGAATTTAGCCGCTTGGGGGAATCATTTGTTGTATATGTAAGCTGGCGGGGGGGAGAGACCGAAAAGACGGTGATTGGAAAGCGCTGCTTTGTATAGTGGGCTGTGCCTCGGGATCCGGGATCTGCTTGGAAAGATGAAGCCGCGGGAGATTTGATTAGTTTGGGAAATGTCTTCCTAGACTGTAAAATCGAGCTCGATGGGCAGGGCTTGGCAGGGTCTAGATCTGGGTTGTTTTGTAATGGATTCTGGAAGGATTCGGCACACCTTATTAGAAGTTGATGGAGTCTTCTGTCGTGGTTTTCCTCCCCCACGCTTTTATTGTTTCTCTTGTTTATTTCAACCGACTGAAGCCGAAGTTTGACTGGTGCTGTAAGGAAGCCAAAGCTCTTGACTTCATGGCCCATTGCCGTTACAGGAGATGCAGTAATTAATCAGCGAGATCCGAGCTGGGCTGGTTCATTCCAGGGCTGGTGTGCACTAGCAATACCTACCTTAAACAGAAAATCTCCCGTCTGGTTACATTTGCGTCATCGTCATGCTCGTAATCGATAAAGCCAACACACAGTACTCGTACAGCTTCTATTCAATGAGTATCCGTCCTTGCCTTCACGTCTGCGTCCATCTCGAATCACGCCTCATAAATCTCCAGACATCCGAACACCCAAGAAGAAAAGAACCCCAATCAGGCACAAGCCAAACAAAAAAGGAGAAGCACAGCTCCTCGTTCAAGAAAATCCGCGCCCTCCCATTGGCCGCGGCGGGCGGGATGATGTGCATGGCCCTTGGGACGGCTTCTCCAGCCGTCCTGCGGCCGTTGATTGGTCGCGCGGCACCAGTTATGCCAAAGGGGGCGGCTTGCACGCGTTCCTTCACCCACCTTGAGGAAATTGAAGGCCTGCAGGATTCGGATGCCGAGAGCAAAAGATTGCTGCTGCACGCTGACTGGACTGAGTACGCGAGATACCGACTAGTATTGATATGAGTTGTGGTTTTGCCCCCCCGTTTATTGCGGATAAGGTACTAATAGTGTTGAGGCGGGCTGAACCTATGGCAACGTGCGTAGGAAAGTGCTCGCACTTGGCTCACTATTCAGGGCTGATTCAAAGACAATAGGCCTAGTTCATTCGATTCATCCATCGACAATAGTACTAGCAGTTTGAGCAGGTTAGCAGTATACTGCGCGGCATCACATGTGCCAACTCATCCATACACTCATATCAACCCACATGCACCACGTATGCAGACGCAGACGCATGTGCATTAGGCATGCCTAGTCCCCGTGTTAGCCCTGGAGGTGCATAGTCCTTACCCGCCTCCATGTGGACAGAGTCCCTTGATGTGATAGAGCTAATGTACTGGGCGGATGACGGCCATCCCCAGCAATCACCTTACTCTAACTCCTAAAATGTCCGTACTTCTCGAAGAAGATAAACCGTACTGCCGAGTACTCGCTCGAACTCTCGAGTTACACGACAAGGCATCGCCCTCTCTGGCCCTCCAGCCGCCCCCGTCGCCAGCACCAGCCGGCACCAGCGCCATGTGCCGCAATGGATCCCGCGCACTGTCTGCCGCCCTGCCGGAGCCGCTGCACCAATGGATTCAGCCACTAGCCTGCTCTTGAGCCACGCTCCTCGCCTCGAAACGTCATGTTTGCTGCTTCAACCTCGACTCTGCTCAGCTCCTGATTCGAACCGCCCGATGCCCAGCGCAGCCGCCCGCCTCTCACCGAACGCTGCCTGAGCACTGACCGCCTCCGCTTGCCCTCAGCTGCCTCGCCGTGACTGGCGCTGATGCGTCGCTGCCGGGAAGCTGCACCATGCCATAGCGCCCTGCCCATCGTCAAGTAGCGACTGCGGGCGCGTCTCAACGAGAATCCGGAAGCTAGAAACGCGGAGCCAGGGAGAACGACAGGCATCGACGAGAAACAACAAGGACGAGAGACCGAGAGAGGACCGAGGAAAAGTGGGAGAGTGAGCGAGCGAGTGGGAGAGAGGCGCAGAGGCGTCGTGGCAGAGTCCAAACCCCCCCTCAAAGCGCCAGCGAGCCATGACATGAAGGCCCAGCACGACGTCCGCCAACCGCACCCGCAACCGCAACCGCAACTGCAACAATGTCCTCTCCGCAAGCCGTGGCGACACAGACCAGCCTGGCCGTCTCCAACCCGCGCCCATTGGCCGCCCGGCCCGCCCTGCCCGACCGCAACGTGACGCCCGACACCATCGAGGACGCCTACGTGCGCTTCATCTTCTACTGCAATCCCGCCCTGCCCTTGGACGCCGACACCGAGAGCCTGCGCGAGGCCTTTGCGAACCCGCCCCGGAGCGGAGGCAAGAGCTTCAGCCCCTTTCTCATCTTCGACCTGGTCCAGCGCTTCTACCGCAAGGAGATCAAGACGTGGACCGAGCTGACCACCCGCCTGGGCGTCGAGCCGCCAGACCTGTCCAAGGACGAGAGCGCGCAAAAGGTTGCCCAGTATGGCGTCCGTTTAAAGGTATGTGTTGTGCTGTGCTGCTGGCCGCCGCCGGCTTGTGCGCCCTTGCTTCCTTCGCCCCTCTTCCCCTCTCTTTCTGATACTTGTCCTTCGTCGAAGAATTAGCTTCAGGAAGCATCATCGACAGATTGGTTGCTGACATGCGTAGAAATGGATGAACTCAATGCACGTCAAGGCATTTTTCGAATACCTCATGGACATCACCAACGACTACTGGACCAATGTTCCAGACGACCCAAACCCCATCGGCCAGCCCGTCCGTGATGGCGTTGCCATCGAGGACGACATGGCCCTGAGGGCCCTGCTGCCTCACATCCGCCCCAAGAGAGGCCGCAAGAGGCCAGAGGCCGACGACAGCACGGGCTCTCCGGTGGCTCAGCGGCAGCGCCTTTCGCCCCCCTCGGCAATCGATGCGCCTCGGGCCTCGTGGTCGGCTCATCCAGACGCCCGAGCCCAGGGCATGCCGATGGACTCGTTGAGGCCCGGCGTCGCGGCTGCTTGGGGCCTCGGCGACTCTGTGCAGACTCCGCTTTCCCGCTATCCCAACTCCGCCATCACACCCTCGACTAGGAGCTCCTTTTGGGACGACGCGCTGGAGCCCCGTTCCGCCATCACACCCTCGAAACCAAAGACTTCTACCCACAGGCGAGGGCCGAAGAACGTATCTTCGGCGTGGAAGCCTGGGGGAGGCGACGTCAGCTCCAAGCCAAGAGGAAGGCCCCCCATCAACCGCGCACCCGCCGCGGAGCCTTCTCCCCCTAACCCTCCGCCCATGACATCGTGGGCCCCGACTCCAGACAGCAACCCATCTGATCCTCCAGTCGCCACCATGCCCAAAGAGCCTATGCCACTGGCTCCCGACGCAGCCCAGATGCACCCGCAGATTCGCAACCAGGTCGTTGCCGCTCGCGCAGATTCGGTCGCGTCCATGCAGGCGGCGGCCCAGGTGCGGGTGCAGCAGCAGCAGCAGCCACCACCTCCGGCACAGGTTCAGATCATCCCGCCCCCTGCATCGTCTTCCAACCTTGGCTTGGCCGGCATGGGCATCCAGCCGCCGCTCGACGGCGCGAGACCTGCTCGGCCCAGTATCTCCCTGCAGGTCCCTGAGCGACAGGGGGGCACAGTTCGGCTGGCAACGCCGCCGCTGCCGCCGCCGCCGTCCATGGTGCCGGTCGATGGCCTGACGGCAAGTGAAGCTCCGGCGCTTCAAGGCGTTGCTAACCAGGGACTGCCCGCGCCGCAGGCCAATGGATGGGATCCGTTTTCGCAGCCGCCGACAGCAGGAGTATACGAGACCAACACCGTCCCGACCTCTGCTGGAGCTAGCCAAGCAGGCGGCTCGACATCCAACAAGGAGGTGCCTCGCTACTTCTTCGAGGATCTAGACGACCGGACCAACGTGGACGGGCTTATCTCCTACTTCACCCACGTGCTGCACAATTCGGACTGGATCGATCCCGAAGGCAACCAGCAGGAGATTGCCGGCATGGACGAGTGCACCGCCATGGTCAACGCAACGGTGGAGCACATGTATAGGAATGCAGAGTCGTCTCAGGCGTTTCTCATCAACCTGGCGGCGCTGTGCGGCGCAAAGATGCTCATGACGAACCGCCCGAGGTGCTACCGGGTTGAGACGTCCGAGGGCGTCTACACTTACTACTTTGACTGGCAGTACCGGTTCGGCCACCTCAAGGGCCAGTTCACCATGACGCACAGCGTGCCGGTGACCATGTGGAAGAAGCCGGGGCCGAGAGAGGCTGCCGAGGCCTCGCAGCCGGGTGGTGTGCCGGCGGCGGAAAGTCTGACGAATGAGCAGTGGCAGGCCAAGTATGGCGCGCTGATGGACGAGCTGGAGAAGCGCGATCAGGAGCTGTTTAAGATGCAGAACGGTGTGTTGAATGCCATGAGGAGGGACGGCGGTTGAAGCCACGATACCTATTTGCTTGATGCTTGCTTATCCGGATCTTCTTTGGACTTGTTTGATCTTCGCTTGGGTCGACTTCTTTGGATTTCAGGTCCTCTTGGCCTTGGTCCATTATGCTGCTCTTCCTTTCAACTCCTCATGGCCTTCTCCTCTTCTTTTCAACCCCTCATGACTTTCTCATCATCTTACCTTTCTTATATCCAATTTCAACAATCTTCCGGCCTTACCCAAGCCTTTCTTCACTTCATCTCTAATCATTTTTGTCGCAATTTACTTCGATCATATTCTTTTTTTGGCGAAGAAAAAAAAAACGGCGCCCTCTTCGCATCGAACGGCAGGGGCGACATCGGAAATTGAGGCGAGCAATGAGGTTGTCTTTGACCTCGGACACAATACAAGGGGCAACACATACACACATTGGCGATGGGCGCGGAAGGGAAAAGGGGAAAGTTCTTACCATGGAATGGCTATTCAACGTCCCATCAGCCCGGGACCCTGCACCCCGACGGGAATGCGTTGGTCAGTTTTTTGCATTTTGTTGGCGTTGTGATTGCGAGTTCTGCTTGGTCATGTTTTGACATGATACCTATTTATCCCTTGTATTAGGTAGCATTACGGTGCTATTTGGATCGGGTAGAATGCTGCTGATATCGGTGGCCGGTGAATGAGAAGGCTCCTTGGAAGCCGGGTTGCGTTTTTGTATGGCTCTTGTTCGATGCTTATAGTTGTTGTTTTGTGTGATTTGGCTGGAATGTGACGAGGAGGGCGTTTGTCACCCCCTTTACGATGTATGTGCTTTGTGCGGTATGGCAGATGTTGAGGCTGGTTGGCTTGGGTGTCGGGTGCCTGCTGGCGCTGCTGCTCGAGTCTGTGTGACTACCTGGGCGGCAGGCTAATGTAGGTACATGTAGAAACGGCCACTAGTAATATTGAGTCGAGATGTGCTGCTGTTTGAAGGCTCGGTATTGAAGGTTGATGGCCTATGTTGACAATGAAACGAAGCCGAGCAGCTATTTGGGTGCATTCAAAACAAAACGATACCGATTGATTTTCTCACAAGTAATGTAAGAATTGACAAGAGCTCATCTAGGCAATTACTGAAGGGGCTTGATTGATCTATATACCTTGTAGGAAAGAAGTTAATTGGGATAAATTCATGCCGTCGCTGCGACAAAAGTCGCCCAACGAAAGTGAGACAAACCAAGGAGTTTGACGCCCTTGGGTTAAATTGTCCAGTTAGCATCTTTGGATCTGAGATGAAAGTCGAGGTTTGAATGTCCCGCGGTGTGAGGCTAAGTACCATGGTATTTAGGTCTTTGTTCCGGAAGGTCAGGTTGTCAGATACTAAATTAGCCCCCTTTTTATTAATAAAAAAAAAAGGTTGTTAAATTGAGGTTGTTTTGGTCTTTGTTTGCGGTACTGTGTTGGGTTGTTTCTCCTTGTGTTGTCTGGGTATGAATGAGTCAATGCGGGTTAATTTGTACGTTGCATGTATATATTTACGGCATGTGAGACGTTGGACGAGAAGGGCTGTAGTTTGCCAGTCTTTTTTCGCTGTGGACGGGCTCGTTCTGATGTGTTGGGACAAGAGATCCCATAATACGCCGTGGTACTGAAACGAGATGAATGCTGCGACGGAGAATGTATCTTATGGAAGCAGCAAAAGATATAAAACTTGTTGGAACTCAAACTTTCAATACCACATCAAATGATGCACGTCGCAAAATCTTGCTTATGTAGCTACCTCCATACCCACTGCTTTGTGTCTTTTTTTTCCTCTGCGCATCTCTTTAATGAACTTCTCCTCTCTCTCTTGCCGGCGTGAGAATGGGCTCTAAAAACAACGCTACGTGGAGACAGAAGAAAAAAAGGGAAAAGCGACAGCCGAAATTCGAAGACGCGGGGCGCTGTAACAAACGGATGGACGGGCTGGCCCCCGCAAAAAGGTTCCATGTCCTTGGGAAAAATGATTTGGTCTGTCTGGTTGCTGGCTGGCCATTCCCTTGGTTTACTATACCGCTGTTCGCTGTGCCTGGTACTATTTCGGTCCCGGGTTAGTGGTTCTTTGTCGCGTGCTGGCTGGCCCTTTTTTTTTTCCCACGTGGACTTTTGGCTGAGGAACGGGCTTGGGAAATTCAATTGTTTCTTCTTCGGGGACGCCGAAACGCCTCTTTTTTTCTTCGCAACATGCAATCCTTTGCAATCCTTTCATTGCCCATGAACGACAAGAAAAAGAAGCAAAACGCAGCTCGGTGTCTACGTGGAAATGAACAGGAACAGCAGGAAATACTGGTGCAAACAGATCCAACAGAAACCCCGGGGGCCAAAAGGTCGAGTCAAAGCGGCAACGAAGGAATCCTTCTTCCATCCACCTCTTCTTACTTGCAGCATCCCTGCTAGCGGGCAGCCGAACCGGATCCATCCCATCACATCCGTCCAGCCGCTCCGCAGCCTTGGCCTGGGGGAAGAGAAGAGTCAGCTTCTACTAATAACTCAGGTCACTAAAAAGCCTGGGCAGCCGGGGCAAAGCCTCACAGTGTGTCACGCTTCATTTTCGTTCCTTTTTTTCTTTTTTTTGCCGCCTCATGTCAACGGGCTGCTTTGGTCGCTCTGGCGCCACTGCGTTTTTCCTGCGTTGGCTTGTGGTCCAACTTGAACTGAAACCCGCCAAAGGCAAACCTTTCATTTCCACATCTTGGATGAACGAAGTGCCAGTTTCATTCTCGTCGTCCTCTGCTGGAGTCGTGTCACGACCATCGGCACCTACATACAGCACAGTGCCGCAGCGCTCCACCGGCTCGCTGCGTCTCCTCCACGCCTCCAGACCACCGCCTAGAGGCCAAGAACAGGAACAGGCGGACCAAACAAGCCGGCGCTTTTCCAGGTTCCCATTACGAGAACGAGTAGTAATACTTGTTTGTACGAGTACTACTACATGCTGGGCTGTCCATACCAAGCCTGTCGCAAGAGTTCGCCTTCTTCCGGTGCTGCTTCTTCGACTGTGCTCATTCCGCCTCGCCTCTCTCTGCCCATTCTTTGTCCATCCATCCGTCCATTCACCCGCCATCCCTCCGTCCTTGTCCTCTTTCTTGCAGCAAATCTCAACTGGAAAACCCGCGTCCCCAGACCGAGCAGCATCCGGGCCGATTGCCATCAAACCACTGCACTACCACTCCGATCAACTCGCTACGACCGTCCCTGATTGCTGCTTGCCATCGCATCGCCTCGCATCGTATCCGCTTCCGTCTCCGCCCTCTGCAACTCGCACGAGAGCGAGAGATTGCCAGAGGGGGGTCGGGATCACTGATCCCCACATCTTTTTTCTCTCGTCGCTGCGTGTCGTGACGCTTTCCCCGGATTTTGCTGCTCGCCCGCCATGTCATCATCGTCGTCGTCGTCGTCGCAGAGCCGGGTCGATGAGATTACCATGTATGTTCTTTGTTTCTCTTCTTCTTTGGTGTCCTCTCATCATGACAACCACCGAGCCGGATGCTGATGCTGACGCTCGCCGCCACAGAGCCTCCAACGAATACCATGTCTCGTCGTCCTTCTCGGCCGAGGCCGGACGCACAAAGTCGCATTCGCAGTCCGTCAACCTCAATGCCAACACGGAAGCAAAGTGAGTCTCAGTTCCTGTCTCTCCTCTCTCCTCTCGTCTCTCCGACTGTCTCTTGTCTTGCCTTGTCTCTCTTCCCACGTGGCATGACATGTCCCATGTCCCCCTCCATCTCCCTCCAAGTCTACTACTACTGCTAGAGCACATCATCTAATTGCCGATCTCTCCCCCCCCTTTTCCGCGTGTCTTAGAATCAAGAACCCACTCGTCGGCATCCCGCGACGCACGCTGCTGGCCGACGTCGACGACTTCTGCCGCCTCAAGAACCTCGAGGACCACCGCGACATCATCCGCAAGGGCGCCCTCGTCGCCCAGGACCCCACGGGCTACGAGGACATCACCGGCACCGAGGCCCTGCGCCCGGACGAGATCGAGGCCCTGCGCAACGAGGTCCTGCACAAGTGGCGCGTTCCCTGGACGCTGCTGCTGACCGTCCTCACCTGCTCCATCGGCGCCGCCGTCCAGGGCTGGGACCAGACCGGCTCCAACGGCGCCAACCTCGACTTCCCGGCCGCCCTCGGCATCGCCTCCAACAGCATCCACGACAAGCTCATCGTCGGCCTCGTCAACGCCGCGCCCTACATCGGCACCTCCTTTGTCGGCTGCTGGCTGTCCGACCCCCTCAACAACCACTTTGGCCGCCGCGGCGCCATCTTCGTCGCCGCCAACTTCTGCCTGTGGCCGGTGCTGGCCAGCGCCTTTTGCAACACGTGGCAGACGCTGTTGATATGCCGTCTGTTTATGGGCGTGGGCATGGGCGCCAAGGCATCTACTGGTGAGCGCTCCCATCTTTACCCGAAACAACCCCAATGCCTTTCTCAAAGAGGACTTGGCTCCAGACTGGTAGATCAAGCATCCCTATGTTTTGTTGTCGTATACAAAATGACTTGATTCACGACTGGCTGATCAAGCACCCCTAATGTTCAATGTCGTATACAAAGATGACTTGGTTCACGACTGGTTGATCAAAACTGACTCGATTCCCCCCAACAGTCCCCATCTTTGCCGCGGAAAACTCGCCGGCCCCCATCCGAGGCGCTCTCGTCATGAGCTGGCAGCTGTGGAACGCCTTTGGCATCTTCCTCGGCACCTGCGCCAACCTCGCCGTCAGGGGCATCGGCGCCGAGGCCTGGCGCTACCAGCTGGGCTCGGCCTTCATCCCCGCCGTGCCCCTCGTCTGCCTCGTCTACTTCTGCCCCGAGTCGCCGCGATGGTACATCAAGAAGAACCGGTACAGGGACGCCATGCGGTCTCTGCTCCGCCTGCGAAACAACCCCGTCCAGGCGGGCCGCGACATCTACTACATTCACGTCCAGCTCGAGGTGGAGGCCGAGTTCATGGGCTCCGGCAGCTACGTCCGTCGCTTCATCGAGCTCTTCACCGTGCCCCGCGTCCGCCGCGCCACCCTGGCCGCCGGCGTGGTCATGATTGCGCAGCAAATGTGCGGCATCAACATCATGGCCTTTTACTCGTCCACCGTGTTCCAGGACGCCGGAGCCAGCTCCTTTGGCGCGCTCCTCGCCTCGTGGGGGTTCGGTCTGGTCAACTTCCTGTTCGCTTTCCCCGCCCTGTGGACGATTGACACCTTTGGCCGGCGGTCCCTGCTCCTCTTTACCTTTCCGCAGATGGCGTGGACGCTGCTGGCCGGAGGGCTCTGCACGCTGATTCCCGGACAGAACGGCCTGCACCTGGGCTTCGTTGCCTTCTTCATCTACCTGTTTGCCGCCTTTTACTCGCCCGGCGAGGGCCCCGTCCCCTTTACCTACTCGGCCGAAGTCTTTCCCCTGTCGCACCGCGAGGTGGGCATGGCCTTTGCCGTGGCCACCTGTCTCTTCTGGGCGGCCGTGCTGTCCATCACCTTTCCCCTGATGCTCGACCGGCTGGGCGTCCTGGGCTCCTTTGAGCTGTACGCGCTCTTCAACGTCATTGCGCTCATCATGATTTTCCTTTGGCTGCCCGAGACGAAGCAGCGCACGCTGGAGGAGCTGGACTACATCTTCGCCGTGCCCACGCGGGTGTTTATGAAGTACCAGGTGACCAAGACGCTGCCGTGGTGGTGGAAGCGGTGGATCTTGCTGCGCAAGGACGCGACGCTGGAGCCGCTGTACACGCTGGACGTGGCGGACCACGTCGACACGGACGATGGCGAGGACAAGTTTGAGAACGACAAGGCCAAGGTCGAGCTCAAGGACATTGTTGGGTTTGTGCCGGCGAACGTGAATGCCAGGCCCATGTCTTCGGAGCCTTGAATCACATTGCTTTTTGACATTTACGACATACTTTGATGCCTTGTTTCCCTTTTTCGACTGCGATGGCGTTTGCTGGATATGCGTTTTTGGGGATATGCGATTTGATGAAACATTTGGGCGTCGATTCATCTTGGGAACGATTTTAGCTGGCGAGCGATTTTCCCTTTCCACTTATGATACCACGGAAGGACAAGGGTTGGGATGACTACTGGCGCATGTGGGAAGCGATACCCCAGACCATGTTTTGGATTCACTTTATTCTTCGATCTGGATTTTCTTCTCTGTTAAAGCGCTGTTTGGATGAGCGTTGATAATGGAAGCGCTGTTGCATGCGATATGGGCGATGAGCGGGTAATTGGTCTGCTGGAAGGATCTTCTCTAAAGGAAGAGCGGTATTATTGTGTATCTCATGAGGTTTACTGGAGATTTAGATGGCGTGTATCTGCCACAAGACATATCCTATACACTGCATATACGCTACATGTATGTACATACGTAGTCATTTATGCAATATGGGCAGTGAAGAATGAAGAGAGCCTCTACAGAATGATTTTAACCTAATCTGCATGAAGCTTCCATGTTTTGTCATTACAGCTACCGCTCTTCGTTCGTACAAGATAACGGCAAAGGTACGCTGAGCTTTGGAGGAGGTGGCGGATGGATTGGATTGATGGGGCATTGATTGGAAAGGGGAAGGAAAAAGCTGTGCAAGGAATTGAGTGTTGCTGCATTTGACGGTGATGTTTGGTCATTTGCGATGTTCGGGGTTTGCTGGAAAATGGTCAAGACTCAATTGGCGTTGCGTTGGGTTCGTTTTTATTTCAAAGTTTCATCAATAGCCATCATCTATCCATCTCTTTTGCAATCTGCTCTTCTAGATTTTGCGATGATTTGTGATTGTGAGAAGTTGGAAGAATCGCATTGGATGCTGGGAATCTCTGGGACAAGGGGGGCTCTTTTCAACATGGGATACGGATACAATAATAAACTGGATTAGGTAGAGAGACCTTCTTTGTGGTTTTTTGGTTGGAGGTGGTTTTTTCCCCCGTAACTGTGTGAGTTTCAGAATCACACGCAAGAAGAGTCTTGACAGTTGGCAACTTCAACGTATATGCGGATTTGCGGTAAAGAGGACGGGGGAGGGATCTACGCGGTAGTATTCCCTGGGTATACCTATGTAGTTCTATCCCGTACTACTACTAGTACTACTATTACTCTGAAATGAGATTGGCTCAGGATTGGCTGGGTATCGGCCTGTGAGAGATGTGTAAAGATGAGAGGAGGAATTTGGCGTGGCATTTCCTTGAGCAGGTAGGTTGTTTATTCCGTTACTTTGAGATGCAATTCGATTGGGGGCTGCGCAAGAGTCATAGCGTTTGAGTACCCCGAGCAAGCCGGCCGCGCAAGCTGTCTCGATTGAAACGCACATGGCGCTTCAATCGGGAATTGGAGATAAAAGCGCCTAGGATTGCAAGTTCAATATTGCTTCAGATTGACATACAGCAATCTGAAGCGCGATAGTCGCTTGAGTCGGAATCATTGAAAAAGAAAAAAAGCGGATCACTTTTTCAGCTCGCATGCACAAACGTTCTCGCAATGATATCATCCAAAGCAGACACATCACATTTTCTCCGCCCACGTTTTTTTGGTCTGTTCTCTCTCTCTCTCCCGCAAAATGAAACCTTGACCTCGGGTTCGGCAATCTCCCTCCCGACTCGTTCGTTTGCGTGCATCTTTTATCTGGGGAGGGTGGTTGGTTGGCAAATGGGATGGGGGAATCCATTCATCTGCAGTGAAAGTTGCTGTATTGAGGGGTGATGTGCAGAGCGTGATGATGACGAGGGGGGGGGGGGCGGTGGTTGTTGCATGTTTGGCGATCGACGGCAGGGGTTTTGGGGAGAGCTGAGAGTGATAAGAGGAGTTTGTTGCGGCGATCTTTTTGAGGTGGTTTGGGATTGTGGTCTGGGATTTACTCGTGGGAGAGATGGGGGGCTGATTGAGTGTGATCTCAACTCAGGGTGATTTTGGGTGCGATTGGGGAAGCGAGGGAGAGGGAGATGAGGGAATGCCTGGATTTGAGTGATGGGCTGAATGGATGATGAGATCCGTTCATCGCATGCAGGGAATGCTGAGATGGAGCTGCGACTTTGAAATGCAAGGTGATGATCGGTTTGGGCTCGGATCTGCAGAGGGGAACAGATGAGTGGCGATTTGATTCGTATCGCGATCGAGATGAAGTCTCTATATCAGTTGTGAGTGAATTCCCTGTCAACTTCAATGTGATGGATAAAAAGACGGGAAAAAAGGCATCAAATTGTTCTGATTGCTGTTATGCAACTTAGATGATCACGGTAATCAATCTGATAACATGAGATGCGCATGAATGGCTTCGGGATGGCGTTTGTGCCTGTGGCCTGTCAACGCCTGGTGGCGTCTCCAAGATGGTGTGCTCTAGCGGGATGGGCTTCACCCAAGCTTCAGCTCGACTGGCCGATCAGCCAGATTCTGAGCTGTCGAGTGAAGATCGCGGTCAGACGGCACTTTTGGCTGATATGGAGACCCGTCTTCGTCTCATCTTGTCTCGGGCCGCGTACACATGTCTCAATTGCCTTTTAAACGCAAAGACACTAGTAGCAGAGAAAAACTAGCAGAGAGAGAAAAGCACATGTCAAAGTTTCAGAAAAGCAGAAAGGGAGAAAAGAAAAAACATAAGCTTTCGACCGCCGTTTTGTCTTGTCCCGCGTGGCGTTCAGGAGAAGAGCCCAGGGGCTGCAAGAGACCGTTTTGCAAAGTGCTTCTAGCTCGACGGTTGGTTTCGTCTCGGGGAGAAGCCACTGGTGATGGATACCGCTCCGCTTCGATAGCTGGTGGCGTCGAAACAGCATGCTGGTAGTAGTAGTAGCACCGTAAAGTGCGAATTGCATCTTGTCTCTCCATACTGGACTGGCAGTTGTCCTTTCGGGGGTTAATTTGGCTTCCTGCAGGAAACATGTCGTTATCGCCGTCCTTGGCGGGCAAGGCGCACAAAAAAGGGGAAGAGAATACCAAAGACAAACAAGTAATGACTAAAACGGGAGCTCAGGAAAAGGCGTTTTTGAAAAATAGCACCGCATGCAGAGTCCCTTCGTATCGGGCATCCCATCTCATTAAAAAAGAAAAAGAGGCCGGCTGTCGGAGACTGCCGGCAATGCTACCTAGCATCTATTCGGCCTTTTTCTTCTCTCACCTTTCTTTCTTTGCTTCTTTGTATCAAATTTTGCAAATTATGCCACACTGTCATGGAGAAAAACGAAGCCATGAGCAAGATCCACTTGGTCCCTCTCCCTCGCTGACGTTTTCGACTCCATACGGGTATTACCTTGTAGTGGTAATATTTCCAGGGCTTTTTCCGGGCTCGCAACCGGGGAGACTCATTCGCCAAAAGGCCGTTTTACTATCGAGAAACGGAGCTGAACAGAGGCCACGGCACAGGACAGGCAACGCATGAGACACGTCGCGTGGCCTGTGGCCCGTTCCCACTCTTGTTTACAGCCTCGATGGCAGGGGCCGGGTCTTGATGAGCTTGTGAGATGAGGCCCGGGACGGACGAGGGGAAGCCCTGCTCGACTGTCCGGGCTGAGGTGCCGGCGAAGGGGCGGTTGGAATTGGACTTGCAAGATGTGGAAGAAACGAGTGAAGTGTGAGTTGGCTGAGCATGAGGAGGAAATGGGCTGCTGCATGCATGTGGTGATGGATGATAAGGAGGAGGAGGAGTCAAGTCGAGTCTGGAGTCTTCTACCGTGTTCCTGCTGCAACGTCACTGTGCAGGCGCGCCCAACACGCACGGGTTCGCACGCAATCATGCATCGTGCCATGTGCGCCATGCCGTCCAGACAGTACGTACATACATACACGTATCGCAACTTGAGCGCACCCGCCAACACCCAACTGCACCGTAGCATCAGCTCAGCTCCGTCCAGTTCAGTTCAGTGCAGTCCAGTGCAGTGCTGGCCCCCCCTGTAGCCACAGCGCCAGCTCCACTGTGGCCGCACCTCGTATGCGGTCGGTACCTGGCTCGGCGCCCTATCACACGCCGCCGGGGCTGCTGGCCACGGGCCCTGCAGGTGCGCTAAGCTGGAAAGGCGCCGCCACAGCCCACCTCGGCCGTCGTACCGGATACCTGCTGCCCTGCGCCAGCCCGCGCGGGCCAACGCGTGTCTCTCGAGGTCACTGCTACCGCGCCGCAGATCGCCCCTTTCAATCGGGCCAGTGAGATCCAGCGCCGAGCTCCAGCCTGTTTCACCACTCTTTGCAGCGGTCGTCTCTGTCATGTTGCAGCAGGCAAGCAATTCTTTCCTCCCGGGCCTTGTTTCCACCAGCTTCCAGTTCGCGAGATCGTCTGCTTTCCCTCCTCGATCCCGTCTACTGTCTCCCTCTCTCTCCACATTTCCTGCTCCTCGCCCTTCCACTCTTTTGGGACTCATTTTTTTCCATTTCTTTTTTTCCCATCCTTTGCCTAAAAGGAACTATCCGGGTCTTGTCTCCTTCTCCCTGGTTCGCTCGTTTTGTTCCCTCGATTATTTTTTCCCATCTATATATCCTGAAACGCCCCTAGTGTTGTCAGTACCGTGTTGGTCCTCCTCAATCGCTTTTTATCTTACTTCTCCCTCACCTCGAGTCTTTTGTCAAAGGCTTTCCTCAACCTTCCTCTCTTCCTCGTTTCTTTTCAGTTCCTGTTTGGTGAATTGCTTGCCCTACGGATTGTCCCTCGCTTTGACCAATTCCAGCACTGGCACGGACCTTCGTTGATCATCCGTCCCGGATCCTCGATATCGACGTCAGAACATCGTTTGCAGCGCCCTCTGCCTGTTTGTGCATTTTTCTTGCAGCCTCGAAATTCTCTGGAGCCGGTCTTCAGCGGCTTCTGCATCCGCGGCATCTGAAACAAGAAACATCGCGCACGCCGGCCTTGTTTATGCTTCCCTTGCTGTGGCATTGACTTCCCAGCTCATCGTGGAGTAGTAGCGCAGCGATACGACTGTCGTGCCGTGTGGACACCCTCAGCTTTAACTCAGCACCTGGGGCCATCCTTGCAGTCTTTACAGGAACGAAAAGCCTAAAATTTCCAAATCATCAACTCGAAACATCACTAGCAACAGTACTACATTCACCTGCTAGGCATCTATATCGGTGGTCGGCCACTTGGTATATATAAGACGACCTGGCACTGCCCTCCTTGCAAGGAGTGTGCACCTGTTGTTGGAGTAGGGGAACTTTCAGATGGCGCATCGTCAACCCTCCCGCGCCTCGCGAAGAAGCTCGGCTGGATTCGTCCCTCTGGAAGGAAACGACTCCCCTCGCGAAATGGAGAACAACGGGATCCAGCTCCATCCCCTGACCACGGTCAGGAGCAACGCCTCGACTACCGGAGCCAGGAAGCCATCGTCCACCGCCCACGGCCACGATGAGCACAACGAGAAGCAGGGCATGCACCGCCATGGCGGCCGTCGACGCAAGCTCGACGACGAGACGCTCAAGCGCAGGCAGACGGGCGACGAGGTCAAGCTCAACGCCATGGGCCGCCTCTATGCCAAGATTGTCGGCTTCTCCGTCATCACGCGATACATGGTCTACGTCGTGCCCGTCGGCATCCTGCTGGCCGTCCCGCTCATTGTGCTCGCCCTGACGGACCACAAGCACGACATCCACGTCGGCAGGCATGACACCGCCCGCGGCCCTCCTCTCTTCACCCTCTTCCTGTGGATTCAAATCTCTTGGCTGGCTCTCTGGGGCGTCAAGATGGCCGCCTGGTTCCTCCCCCACGTCTTTATGTTTTTCTGCGGCATTGTCAGCGCCGGCACGCGCAAGTACGCCACCGTCCTGGGCAACTTGAACATTGTCATCTCCATCTTCTTCTGGATGCTGGCTTCCTGGCTTACGTTTAAGAGCCTCTTCGCCCAGGCCTACTCTGATGGCATTGTCTGGGTGGTCAACCTCGAGCGTGTGCTCGGCGCCTGCTTCGTCTCCTCTGCCGTCCTGCTCGGCGAAAAGGCCATTGTCCAGCTCATTGGTGTGTCATACCACCAGCGATCCTTTGACAACCGCATCAAGGATTCCAAGCGAGAAATCCACCTCCTGGGTCTCCTGTACGATGCTTCCCGCACGCTGTTCCCCATGTACTGCCCCGAGTTTGCCGAGGAAGACTACATCATCGAGGATAGCATCGAGATGATGCTCCGCCGCAAGGCCGGCAAGGTCAAGGTTCCCGGTGCCCAGGCCCCCATGCGGATTATTGGAGACGTGACCCGCCTTGGTGACAAGGTGACGTCGGTCTTTGGCAACCTTGCTAGCGAAATCACGGGCAAGCACGTCTTCAACCCCAACTCGGCCCACTCCATCGTCGTCGAAGCCCTGGAGAAGAAGCGCTCGTCCGAGGCCTTGGCCAGGCGTCTGTGGATGTCCTTTGTCATAGAGGGCAGAGACGCCCTGTACCCCGACGACGTCGAGGAGGTTCTCGGACCGGCATACAAGCGTGAGGCCGAGGAGGCCTTTGAGGCCATCGACACCGACGCCAACGGGGATATCAGCCTCGAGGAGATGATCCGCAAGGTGGTAGAGATGGGCAAGGAGCGCAAGGCGATTGCCGAGGGCATGAAGGACATTGGCCAGGCCCTGACAGCCTTCGATAAGGTCCTGCTGTTTGTGGTTCTGCTCATCACCATCTTCATCTTCTGTAAGTCTCTACCCGGTGCTTTTGATCTTCTTGGGCTTCATATACTGACAATGCAACGCAGTGTCCTTCTTCAACAGCAGCCTCCTCACCACCATTGCCACCGCCGGAACTGCTCTCTTGTCTCTTTCCTTCGTCTTCGCCGTCACCACCCAGGAATTCCTTGGTTCCTGCATCTTCCTCTTCGTCAAGCACCCCTACGATGTCGGTGACCGCATCGAGATCCAGGGCACGCAGATGCTCGTCGACCGCATTTCCCTGCTGTACACTGTGTTTACCCGCACCGATAGGATGCAGGTCTCTCAGGTGAGTCGAGAGTTGCCCTCTAAAGCATGCCTTGGAAAGCGACGGCTAATCATTCGAGATAGGTTCCCAACATTGTACTCAACAACCTTTGGATTGAAAACATCACTCGAAGCAAGGCCATGTCGGAGACCATCACTCTCGACGTTTCCTTTGACACCTCGTTTGAGGACATTGAGCTGCTCCGAGTGGAGATGGAGAAGTTTGTCCGGTCGCCCGAGAACTCTCGCGACTTCCAGCCCGATTTCAGCATTGGCGTTGGCGGTGTCAATAACCTTGACAAGTTGACCCTTACGATCAGCATCAAGCACAAGTCCAACTGGCACAACGATCGCGTTCGTGCCACGCGCCGCTCCAAGTTCATGTGTGCTCTGGCCATTGCTCTGAAGAAGATTCCCATCCTCGCTCCCGGCGGTGGTGGTGAGCCTTTGGGCGGACCTACGAACCCTTCGTACTCCGTGTCCGTGACCGACGAGTGGGCCGCACACAGCCGAGAAGAGGCGGCCAAGAGGGCCGATGCCGCGCGACTGGTGCCTTCGAACGCGCAGCACCAGACCCCCGAGGAGATGGCCCAGGCAGAGAAGGACGCCATGCAATCGCTCAACAGCAACCGATCCCTGGCTATCGAGACGACGGGCATGTGGGACGCCGACGCTCGCTCCATTGCTTCTAGAGACCCGGCGGACGAACCCGGCCTGTCGGCAGACCTTGGCAAGAAGGAAAGCCAGCGTGGCGGCAGGCGACGAGCGGGCGAGGGCCTGACGGGCCTGACGCCCACGGACAGCCAAAACACGACGTTCCCGGCCAGCCCCAGGATCCGGACATATGACGAGGAGGCCCAAACTGGGATGCCCGGATCGCAGTTTGGGGCTATCCAGGAGGATGGAGGTGCTGTCGGCCGCCACCCCAGCTACCGCGGCGCTAGCTTCGACGTGAGCCGGACGGAGGACACGCTCCACCTGTCGCCGTCGCTGCATGTGCCCAACCGCGGCGGCAGTGTAGGCCGTCGCCAGCGAGGATCAACGTCCAACAATTCTTAGTTGAAGTTGTTTTCTCAGAAGACGGGATTTCCAGTCCCCTAATCTCGAAGCAGGCTGATACTGGAAGGGAACGGTTTTGATTTCACAAAAAGCAAGAAAACAAAAAGAAGGGATCCTACGGGTTGAGAGGTTATGAAATTATTCGCGTCAAAGGCCCTGTTGTACGCCACGAGCACAACGAAAGGGCGGTCTGGTAATTTTTCGTTCGCATAGGAGGGAGAGGAGGAACAAAATCGGGATACAACTGCTTGGATTGAAGCAACTTAGAGACGCGGATCATGACGCTGTGGCCACCACGAGGTAGTGCTGGCACCGCTATGCCATGGCATGAATTGTTTACATATAGCTACTTTTAGTCTTTACACTCCTTTTTTCCTTTCCTTTTTTTAGACTCCTCATCTCAATAGACAGCCATTATATATTGGCAGCCTTGGCATATAAGTTGTGTGTTGTGAGATTTGAAGGATAGAGTATCTTTACTCAAAGCAGACTTGCACTCCGTGCCGACTACCTACTATTAGGTGATGGGACAAGGCCTCACTCATTGGTATTACCGCCCAAGGAAATCACATCCGTCAAGGCAAACTCTTGTCCACTCATCTCGACTTATCCGAGGACGAACACGACGGCGTCGTCAAGCCTTTTGCCGTCAAATATAGCAGAGACGGAAAAGGGGTACGTATGTACAAGAGTTGTGGTGGCATCCCGACCGGACGGATCCGTTTTGCTTTTCCGTTATTCTACATGACAGGGGTGAGTTCTTGCAGAAGCTGGTTCCATTTTATATATGTGCTTTGATCTCATCCATGTTCATTACTCTTATGTATGGCGCATTTGAGTTGCCGAGGGGGTGCTTATACCGCTGGTTTGGACCTGGACGGCTTGATGACAGGCTCCAAACTTGGGCACCCCTGGTCTTTGGCTGAAGGGGGACGGATGGACGAAATAACACTTTTGTATTTTGTGCTCGGCGTTTCGTACCGAAATCCCGCCTTTGTGGTTGTCATTGGAACCGTTTTGGCGAAGAAGAATGAAGCACGGGATCCTTTTCCGAAGCAAAGCTGCTAGGTTATTGAAGTCTCTAGGCTACTTGGGGAAATACTCGGGACACTATGATGTGGGGGAGAGTATGGTCATTTTGGTACTGGGGTGCGGAGAAGGTCAGCCTTAGTAGGTAGTTCTCTTGAATTTGCGGGGGAGGTAAGAAGAACTGGGGTTTGTGCGTTCTTGATTTCCTGGTCAGGATGTATGTGCTTTGGCCTTATGCCGACAACTTTAAGGCGAGATGTTTTAGTCAAGTTTTGAGAAAAATGCCATGTTTGGATAAGTGTACGGACACGGAAATGGCTGGCCGAGGTTTTTGAAGCTAGGAAAAACATGAGGAACGTGGCGGAGAATCGTGGGTGCACCAGTCGAGGGTGTGTGTGTGTGTCGAAGTTGGGAGGGTGGAGAGGCATGTTCCGAACCGAAAGAAGGGTGAACTTTGCGGGGTGTGGGAGAATGCAGAATGGGGGAGTTTGGTGAAGAAGAAGTTTGAGGTGCAGGGACAAGGCAGGGGAATGCATGCATGTAACGCTGAGGCGCGAGCCGTCGGGAAAAGGGGGCCTGTTTCTTTTCATTCTTCCTTCTTCTTCTTCTTTACCGTTGGAGGGAGGGTTCTTGTTTCTCTTTACAACAACCCCATCATCTTACTTTTCTGTTGGCAGCTGGATTTTGTCTTCTTCGCTCTGGCTGAGAAAGGCCTCGGAACTTGGATTGCATGTTCTCTCTTTGCTTGGTGAACTGTCAATGGCAAAGTTGAGAAGAGGAGAGGAAAAAGAGACGACAAGTTTGAGTTCTGATTTGCAGCTTTCGGTTCTGGGCTCGAACTTATATGACCGGAAGTCCGATATAGGAGTGTCGCCGTTCTCGTCAACTGACCTGCGTCAACTCACCACCATCGCCACCACCAGTTCACCCTCTTGTACAAACACCATATTCTCACCCTCCCAATCCTCTCTTCTATAACGACTACAACAACAACAACTACTACAACAACACCACAATGTCAACAACAAACAACACAATGCCAACCCCCACAGACGCCGCCGCCGCCGCCTCCACGCCGCCCACCAACAAGCCGCCGCAGCAAGTCTGCGACAACTGCCGCTTCCGCAAGATGAAGTGCGACCGCGGCCTGCCCTGCAGCAACTGCGTCGTCTCCTCCATCCCCTGCCGCTACCTCCACACGCTGCGGCGCAAAGGGCCCAG
>NW_020194709.1:3006515-3030362 GCF_003025115.1 Trichoderma citrinoviride | reverse complement strand
GTCGACTCGGACTGCCCCATTGTCATGCACGACTTCGTCAACCACGTCCGCCTGTTCGAGCTGCTGCCCTGCTCGCTGTACGAGTGGCAGCCGCACACGGACGGGTGCCAGCCGCAGGGCGTCGCGCTGAGCCACGCCATCAGCAACAGGCTGTCGGCCGTGCAGCCCGGCGAGAGCGTCATGGAGAGCCAGCGCTTCGACACGCTGGTCACGCAGCAGTGGCTGCGCGTGTCCATGTGGCGGCTGGCGTTTGGGTCCAAGCCGAGCCTCGTGTACGGGCAGGGCCTGATGCCTGCGCCGGGGCTGCCGTTTGACGCGGGCAAGTCGATTATGAAGGCTCTCGGGTCTGTGAGCCAGAGCTCCAAGGACTGTCACGGGATTGCGATTGTACGTTTTCGGACATCTCTTGAATTTTCACGAGAGTTACTCGGCAGGGTTGCTAACTTCATATAGGAGCAAAAACTGTTCGACATTGGCATGAGTCTCGCCGACGCCTCCATGTCCGCCTCCCCCATCCCCTCCTTCGAATTCGGGCCCCACGACCTGCTCTGCTCCGTCGTCAAGTTCCTCGGCCGCATCCGCGGCTGCCAGTCCAACCTGCTGCCCAAGCTGCTCAAGCACTCGGAGCTCATCCTCGGCTTCGCCAACCCGCTCCTCGCCAGCATCGACATGCACTGGCCCGCGCTGCTGGAAGAGCCTCCTCACCCCTCCTCCTCGGGAAACGACAACGGCGGCGTGCCGGAGAGCAACAACAACAACAACGCCCACGTGGGTGGCGGCGACCTGGCTGCTCATCATCATCATCATCATCATCATCATGCTCAGGGGGACGAGTCTTCTTCGGCGAGCAGCAGCGTGGGCAGCTGGCAGGATACGTGCGACTTGGCGATGCTGGAGCCCGGGGCGGGGACGTTTATGGCGTTGGGGTGCGAGGAGGCGTTTGATGAGCAGGTGCACATGGCTGGGCAGGTGGAGATATCATGATTCTTTGAGCCTTTTTTGTCTATTCTCTCTGGGGGTGGGGGCTGTTTGTTTCTCGAGTTTGGGACTTTTTTTCATACCTTGGACGAATTTCTGGGGTTGGCTACGAAAAATGTTTCTAAGAGATATATGTCTTTGGTTACGATTCTATACGTGGCCCCCAGATGCTGCATGGCTTCTGCCGAAACCTCCCCCCCCCTTTTCACATCCTCGCTCTCTCTCTCTCTTCTTCTGTGACTCTCTCTCTGAATCAAACCTCCCTATAGCTCATCCCTGACGAGGCTCTTCCTCACGGTATCCTCCCCGCTCACGCTCTGCAGCCGAAACACCTTGGCCGCATGCCTCGGCACCCGCACACGAATCTCCCCTCCCGCCTCGACCACCCCGACCCTCTCCCCAAACAGCCTCGGGTCCCTCCTCCTCAAGCCCTCGGCATACGGCACCTCCGTGGCATTGTACCACCCCAACCCCTTCAAAACGCGCCTCCTCGCCTCCTCCCCCTCCGCATCAAGCAGCGCTCTCGCGTCCTCCTCCTTCATCCTCCCGCCCCAGAGGTCATGCACCGCCCAGTCCTGCCTCACCTGCGCCGCCGTGCCGCCCACGCCGTCCATGATGAAGACGTCCTCGAGCGGGGCGGCCATGTCGAGGTCCGCGTCGGCGGCGTTGAAAAAGACGACGACCTGGTCGCCGTTGGCGAGGGGCCCGCTCCAGACGTGCGTCTCGCCGACGCCGTGGCGGTCCTTGGGCACCGCGGCGGAGGCGTTGCGGGCGATGCGCTGGACGGCGCGGCCGCGCGGGTCCTGGCTCAGGGCGATGATGGCCGGGTTGTTGACGATGGAGAGGGACGAGGGCGTCATGGCGCGGAGGTCGTTGCCCAGGAGGAGGGGGGACTTGAGGGCCGCCCACATGGAGAAGTGGGCTTTGTACTGGCGTTGGAATCCGTGTCAGTGGTCGTCCAAGAGGTTCAGGGGGGTAGTAAAAACAGGAGAGAGAGCGGAAACAAACTCTTACCTCCTCGTCAGTCATGCCTCCGTGGCCGACCTCGAGCATGTCGAGGTCGTTCCAGCCGCCCGGCAGCCCGCGGTCAATGTAGGGCGCGACCTTGTTGATGATGGCCAGGACGGAGCAGTGCGTGCCGGGCGCGATGCAGGCCGGGTCCGCGGCGTCGGTGCACGAGCAGAGGTCGTCGGGGCGGGCGAAGGAGTCGTAGATGTCGCCCGAGACGCGCCACGAGTTGGCGATGGAGCCTCCCCACTGTTTCGTTTTACAACAATCGTCAGCATAACCTATTATTCCTGCTTTCTCTCTCTCTCATGATGACTCTGAAGAATGGGAAAAAAGGGGCAGAGATGGGGGAGAAAGGGGAGGCGGGGGAGAGAGAAGGAGGGGAGAGAGTGTGTCACCGTGTGGACGTAATCCTCGCCCCAGCTGCACAGGCTGTACAGGATGGCCCGCCCCGTCTTCTTGAGCGCCTTGGCCATGGCGTTGAAGCGGTCAAAGGAGATGAGGGGCGTGCCGAAGCGGCCCATGTGGTAGCAGTTGTCGTACTTGAGGTAGTCGACGCCCCAGGAGGCGAAGCTCGCCGCGTCCGACTCTTCGTGGTCGAGGGAGCCCTCTGTCGTTTGGATATACCGTCAGTACGCTTGTACAACAGCCAGTGCCAAGGACGAGATTAACGAGGATCGAAGCAGTGGGAGTTGATGAGGAGAAAGAAGGTCGGGACGAAGGTAAACTCACCGTATCGCGCACAAGTCATCTCCCCGGCGCTCGAATACATGCCAAACAGGAACCCCATCTCATGCAACGCATCCGCCACCGCGGCCATGCCCTCGGGAAACTTGGTCTCGTCCGCCACGAGCCTGCCGTCTGCGTCGCGGCCGGCCGACCAGCAGTCGTCGAGGACGACGTACTTGTAGCCGAGGTCCCGGAGGCCGTATTCCGTCAGCAGCTTGGCGGTGCTGGTGAGGAGGGATGAGGAGACGGAGCAGGCGAAGGTGTTCCAGTTGTTCTGTTTCTCGGGAGGGAAACTTGTTAGCTGACTTTGGGATAGAGGTTCGTTGCGGGGGGATATGATGAAAGGGAAGTTTGATGGCTAGGGGATATAGAGGAGGGTTGAAGCGTACATACCCATCCCATCTGAGGCGTTCGCGCCAGGCCATTGTTGACGGCTCGGACGCTGCTCGCGGAGAGGAGGGCCACGAGGAGGCCTTTCTTGGGGAACCTCATCTTGAGGGATCACTCAAATTCACCCACGCGCAGACAGAAGACGGTGCGCGAAGCGGGGGGGGGAAAGAGAAGAGGGGACTGGAGCAGAACCAGAAGAGAGAGAAACAGCTGTCCTGGCCCCTTTATCTTGGGTGCTTCTTCTGGAGGAGGGATAAGAGTAACGGCCTTTTCCCTCGGCTCCCCGGAAACAAACGTGCCGTTTTGAGAGAAGCTTCTAAATCAGCTACAGAATGGGCAGAAAAGCCAGAGTATGGAAACGAGGCAAAGCAGATTCAAAGGGCTTGGGGATATAACTCATTTCTCCCTCTCCGATCCCTTCCCTACTCGTCAATGTCCCGCATCTCCTCTGTGCTTGTAGGATCGTCCTCTTTCCATAGTAGTATTCCCACGGGGGAATAGATCAGAGATCACTGTCTCTAAGAAGATCGGGTCAAACGCAAAGCGGTCACTGTGTCCCCTCCCAGATAAAGAACGGTCATTTAGTCGGGCTCATATCTGATGCATGATGGATCCAAATGTGAACTATTGGCCCAAAAAGTACAAAGGTTTTGATTACATATGTACTCTGGGGTTTTGACAAGATAGATTGGTGACATCCCGTGGGATTTTATTCGGATGAAACTGACTGGGGTGTGTGTTGTCACTGTCTTGCTCCACAGATCTGGGGGTTTGCCGAAAAGGGCAATCCGGGGTAAATTGAGCACTATGTATGTACTACTATGTATCTGATGGATTCTTTGTGAGACTGTTAGCGACAAGTATCTATGCCTCAACCAGAGACTCAGTTGCTACAGGCGAAGAGATTCTGATCCACAAAGCTTCATGCTCCATTGCTATAGCCCGATATTCCAGCTTCCTAGAGACAATCCAAATTCACCACACGCTACACACCTCATCACAGCATCCCCAACGTTCACCCCTGCCCACGCAATCCCACATCTCCCCGCCTAAGGCAGAGCATCACTCTGGAAAGCATCAATCTTATAGCTCGCAAACTGCCTCGCCGGAACCCCCCTCGCAAACAAAACGTCCAGCTCCTCGTACGTCCGGTCCTTGGACTCGGGCAGCCGGAAGTACGCCCACACAAACGTCGCAAACGCCGTCCCTCCCCACACAAAGCCCGTGTACCCCTTGAGATTCCACTCCGTCGGATTCATAAAGTACGGCTGCAAGACGCCCGCCACGATGCCCGTCACCGCGTAGGCGTTGCGCGCCAGGCACACCGTCTTCTGCCGCAGGCGCGTCGAGCCGAGCTCGGCCGGCAAGGCCCAGCCCAGCTGGCCCGCCGACAGCTGGAAGACAAAGGTCCAGACCAGCGTCAGGACGGCCTGCGCCATGCCCACGCCGTGCTCGCTCGTCCGCGCGTTGAGGCCGCCGATGATGATGAGGATGGCCGACATGACGCCCATGCCGGTGACATAGGTCGTGCGGCGCCCAAAGTACGGCATGACCAAGATCCACGACACAATGGTGCCAAACAGCGCCATTCCGTTGCCACCGACGCCGAGATGATACGTCTGGGTCGTCGTGAGCCCGACCTGCTGGAAGAAGTAGGTCGAGTTGTAGGCAAAGTTGATGCCGGAGAGGACCTGGCCGGCAAAGACCATGCAGGCAATTTCCGTGCGGCGTAGCTCAAAGCCCTTGAAGCAGTCCCAGTACGAGGTGCCGACGGAAAGCTGCTCCTCCAGGTTGTTGGTGTAGATGATCAGGTTGAGGCTCTCCTGGAGCTCTTCCTCGGACGGATTCGAGCGGAGCTTCCTCAACGACTCCTTGGCCTCCTCGTAGCGCCCCTGACGAACGAGGTGCCAGGGCGTGTCTGGCGCAAACCAGATGATGGGAAACAGAATAACGGGCCAGGCCCATTGGACAGCAAACGGAATCCGATAGGACCACTCCGTCGTATTGTTCACAAGGCCGGCGAAGATGCCGGCAGAGATGAGCTGGCCGATGATGAAGCACATGTTGGTCCAGCTCGTCAAATACACGCGCAGAGTCATCGGCAGGACTTCCGAGGCATACGCCGGCGCCGTCGTAGCAAAAATGCCCCATGGAAGACCGCACAGCAACTCGCCCACAAGCAAAACTTTGGTGTTCGGCGCAAAGAAGACGATGAAAACAAAGGCGCTCATGGTCGCGAGGGAGCCCAGAATGACGCGCACATGCCCAAACCTGAGCACGAGATATCCATTGAGGAGAGTGCCGAAGAAGGAGCCGACGTTGGACGCATTGCCCAGCCCGGCCTGCCAGGGGGCCGACAGCTGATAATTGTTCGTGGCCTCGTTGAAGTGGCCGTATTTCTTTGCAAACTCGGGGTACGCGTAGAAATTGCTCAGCAGGTTCGTGTCATAGCCTTCCATGATGACGCAGGCAGACACGATCAGGCACCAGAAGATGGCCTTGGGGTAGAGGCGCAGGGCCTTGAGGGGAGGCAGGTTGTGCTCGGCCTCGGCGCCCTGCTTGGCCTTGTCTGCAATCTCATGGATGGCGAGCTTCTCGTTGGGCTCGATGGGAGCATCTTCGGCGTGGGCCACTGCGAGATTGGACTTTTCCATGCTGAAAAGAAGAGCTGATGATGGTGACAGAGACGGGGAAATTGATCAAGGAGCCTGTTGGTAGGAATGAGCCCAAGACAGGAACGAGTTTGCTTGTCTCGGTCACGGCAAACTTCTGTCTCACTCTTCCTTGCTCTCGGCCACTATCCTCTCAAAGACGGGCATCCCACCAAGCCCCCTTTTATAGCCCTTTCAGCTTCTACTTCCCCTCTCTCGTTCAGCCCAGGTCTTCACCAGACGTCTCCCAAGACCTCATCGTGGTGAATGCTTCTTGCCTCGTCGGGCACCTTTACAGGGGTGGCCGCGGTTCGTCCCTCTTCACCCCGCAATTGGCCATTCTAGATCTGGGTAGACTTGGCTCCTAAGCCTCCCCAGATTTTCTGTCGTTTGGCGGCGATGTTGAGGCCGCTGTCGTCTGGGTAAAGGCAAAAGTTGGCGCGCCCGAGGATTTCCCCTTTTGGATGATGAGAGCGGCAATAGGCGGAGTGCGGGCGAGAGACTTAACAAATCGATCGTGACGAGTATCTTCTGCTGAACGAGGAGTCTCTTTTCGTCCTACCCTATATGCTTGGATGCCGCCCTATCGAGTCATCATGCGGCGCCTAATTCCTGCGGGAGCCGCGAATCAGGGCCTGACTCTTGCTGACCTGCTTCGGAGGCCTTGCCGAGCTCAAACAGCAGCGAATGGCCGTCGAGTCCTGGACAGATAGACGTGCCGCGAAACCCCCCACTGCCTCTCGAGCAGCTGGAGATGGCGACATGGTCCTCCATGTAGATCGATAGCTCCGGGGCTCAGCAAATGCTCGGGCTATCTCGCGGAGATGTAGATAGGCGTTTCCCCTTATCCCGGGAGTGGCCCCTTTGGGAACTGTAACTCGACCACTCAGCCGCAGTAACCTCTTGTTGACTTGGTCTTCGTTCTCCTTCATTTCATCTCACTCGCTTTCAAACAAGTTGCCCAAAGAAACATCTAGGTCATACGGCGCAATGGATGCCAAAGTCACGGCCGCAACCGTCCAGGCCACTGTGCTAAATGCCCTGTCGGGCGTGTTCGCGCAGGGCATTCTGGCATATCGCAGGGGGGTCAGTAACAACCCAGCACCCGTGACGCCATGTTTGCGTTGCTGCCGTTGGTCGATGTCGAAGTGCTAACTCGAAGCTCGCTTGGTCCGGTCGTGGGCATGCAGACCATGGAAGGCATCGATCTTTCGTCCATCCTGCGCTTCATCGTGTATACGATGCTCACGACGCCGCCCAACTATAGGTGGCAGGAGTTCCTGGAGCGCATGTTCCCAACCACGACAGAGCCAAAGGACAAGTCTTTCAAGGACAAGTCGGACAAGTCATCTCTCAGTGCTGTGACGGGGACTGGCGGCAAGCTGAACATGGCCAACACAGCGGCCAAGTTCATCTTGGACCAGGCCCTTGGGGCGCCCATCAACACACTCCTGTTCATCTGCCTCATGGGCCAGTTGAGCTCTCAGAGCTACAACCACATCGTGAGCAGTGTCACCAGCGTGAGCGACTGAATCCAGCCCTTTGCCGGCTTGTGAACATGAACTCGGAGGGTGCTGATCGCAGCTTGCAGGACTTTTGGCCAATGCTGTTTGCTGGCTATCGAGTGTGGCCCATCGTCTGTCTGTTGAACTTGGTTGTCGTTCCGTTTGATTACCGGCAGCTTGTTGGCAGCGTTGCCGGGCTGGGATGGGGGGTGTTCCTCAGTCTCAACCAGATCAAATAGAGGCGGTTAAAGAGCGCGAAGCACAAGACAAGTCTGGGGTTCAGTCGAGAGAGACAATAGAATGCCCGGTGTAATCGGCCCAGCCGTGACGGTAAAGAAGATGCTTAGACAGCATCTTGCACTTCCTTGAAAAAGGCAGCTGTGAGATGTCGAAATGGACAATCGATCCCCCTTCCGTCACGTCAAGTACAAGAGGTAACAGTTGCCTTGTCCCAACATCACTTGGTATCCCAGCCGAGCTCGACAACTTGTAGACTCGTGTCTTCACGGAAAGCTAGCCGTCATCGGCTCGCCGAGCACTTTAACCGGCGGAGCCGCGCCTAGGACCTTTTCCGTCTCCCACGTCTTTTCCGTCTTTGAACCCTCCACATTTTCCGTCTCCTCATTCTTCACCTCAGTAGACGAGTCTCAAGATCCCATCCGTCCAGACTTGGTATTTCCGTCGGCTAGAGATTTGGCGTCGACTCAACAAAGTTCAGCTGCGCTGTTCTCGATAGCTCTGCTGAAGCTCCATCGTATCCCGAGTGACATACCCCAGACGGGCTGGTGGTTCCCCCCGCAATCGCAAAACAGGGGTATTCCATCTCCGCATCTTACCCCAGAAAATCTCCCCATAGTCTATTGCTGCATTAGATCAGATGTAACCCAGGCAGTCTATGACCGCAGTAGCTTTAGCTCATAAGAGCCAAGTAAACAATAGTCAGAAGCATCGCACGGAGCTTTGCTTCTGTCGCCATCGTGAGCCTTGGCAAAGAGGGCAGAGCCCGAGCAATCCTCCGTTAGAGAGTTTCCCTCGAGCGCACCGCCGGCCTGCCTGTTCTTCCGGTCAGGAGGCTCCCGGCAGAGCCCATGACGAGAGAAAAACTAGTCATGAGAAGTGCAGACTGTGGAGGCAGAAATGATATAAAAGGCCCGTAGAGAAGCTTGAATGAGTGAGTCTCGTCAACCCAGCTGCAGTCTCTCACATCTAGTGTTGCAAGCCGGAGTGTTGCCCTTGACGGTGTAAAGGCCTGCGTCGATCATCTTCCCCCCCCTTTCCCTTACACTTACTCGGCATCGTCGTCAAGTCCAACATGACGAGTCGCCTGGTTTCAGCGTTGGTGCTCGGTTTAGGTGCGACAAGTGCCGTGGCAGCTCCCAACGCCAAGCGGACGTCCAGTCATGCGCCCCAGCTCAAGATCATCTCATACGAGGAGACGCCCAACGGCTTTCGCAGCTCTGCCCGCGGATGGAACTCCTTCGGCATCCAGGCAAACCCGCTGACCACCCCCGGCTGGAAGTTCGACCAGGAGCATGTCATTGAGCAGTGTGACCATCTCGCTGGCCTCCCCGGATACGACACCTGCAGCTTGGACTCGGGTTGGTCGGTGGGTGGAAACGGTGATGATTACGGCCGCATCATGTACGATGAAGAAAACTTCAACATCCCCATGCTGGCAGATCATCTTCACAGCAAGGGCCTCAAGCTGGGCGTCTACATTGTGCCCGGCGCGTTCCTGCAGGATGTCAACAAGACCATCATCAACACAGACGTCCGAATCGGCGACGTGTGCCACGGTGATGAGGGCCTTGTGCGATGCATCTTTGACTACACGCAGCCGGCCGTGCAGCTCTGGCACAACTCCTGTGCCGACCTCTTTGCCAAATGGTGAGTCTAGCGCGGCCCCCTATTCGTCTTGCACATCAAGTCGCTGGTCAAGCAGATAATCAGTGCTGACAATGCCTCTAGGAAGGTTGATTTCGTCAAGCTCGACTTCGTGACGCCAGGCTCACCTGACAATGGCCAGCATCTGCCTGCTGATGGCAGCGGCTCCGTCATTGCGTGGCACAAGGCCATCCAGCAAAGCGGCCGCAAGATGCGCCTGGACATCTCCTGGAAGCTTGACCGGACGCAAAAGTTCTTCAACATCTGGAACGAGAATGCCGACTCCATGAGGACCGACCAGGACCTCAACAACAGCCAGCAGCCAACCTTTGTGTCGTGGGAGGTGGTTCAGCGAGCCTTTGACAATTACCGACAGTGGATCATTGCCGGTCTGCAGTTTTTCGACCACCTCAACATCTACCCCGACATGGACAACCTCCTTGTCGGCAACAACGCTACCGTCTCCGGAATCACGGACACACAGCGACAGACGGTGATGACGCACTACATCGGGGCGGGTGCCAACCTGATTCTCGGCTCGGATCTCACCCACCTGGACAAGTTCGGCCTCAACCTGCTCACCAACAAGGCGGCTCAGGCTGTTGCCGACTTCACCGCACAGTACCCCATGCAGCCACGCAACCCCGGCACGGGAGGTCAAGAGGCTAAGCAGTTGCAGGCCTGGATCGCGGGACCCGCGCCAAACGGAAAGGCTGTTGTCGTCCTCGCCAACTACGGACCCGATCTCGGCCAGGGAGGGTTCAATGGTACCAGCTCCGCCGAGGAGTGGGTTTCGGCTTCCTGGCAGGACCTGGGTATCAAGGGAACCTATCGTGTCCACGATGTCTGGAACAACAAGGACCTGGGCATGCAGAAGAGCGGCGTCAAGGCCAAGCTGGGCCCTGGCGAAAGCGTTCTGTTGACCCTGACTCGGGCATAGAAGCCATTGGACGGGGGGAAGGGCCTGAGCGAGTAGACATTGGCACTTTAGATAGCCAGACACAACTTGAAGAGAAATGCATATTCATTGCATGCAATCCCTGTGTAACGTCATCTGCATCAGTAAGCCGTGCTGTCATATATCTGCACCACTCTCACAAACCACCTCCGCAGCGTGTCCAATGACCGCGGCGCTGCAGAGTAGCCCAACATGCGTGGCACTGTAGAGGATCTGATCTGCAGCTTGTCAGTGTCTCATCATCTGTGATTGCAGACCAAGGCATGCACGTCGCCTATCCAGCCAGTATCGGCAGCATGTCTCAGGGTCGAGAAGATCCTCTGTCGGGCCTCAACACTTGCATGAGGGATCCCTGTCAGTGCCGGGGGAGCCACTTGGGCCAGCCCACGAGGGTCATGACACGCATCGCAGACGGGAGCCGGTACTGTGAGAGAGGAGCGACGCAACGCATGGCTCGACATGGCATGATGGTGGGAAAAGCGCCGGACATTCATGCATATCTTGGGCATTGTTCGTTCTGCCTGCCTGTAGTTACAGAGTATAAGGTAGTAAAGATGATGGAGCAGACGGACGAATCAGTGAATGAAGTTGGGAGTCGGAGCACGGACAAGCTGATGTTGCGCAGCGTGCTGAACGATTAGTAAGACGCCTGGCAGCCAATCGCTGGCCATCAGCCACACCTTCAGCCCAACGGCGCGCCACGCCTGCGGGACCACGTGTGGCTTGTCACGGTACCCCCCCAACCCCCCTCTCCCCCCCATGCCACTTTCGGCTGGATCAGAAGAGTGGTAGGTGGTCATAACTGATGACATTTGACCTGTGCTTGATGCCTCGCTCCTATTTAGCTTGTCGACGCTCCCTCCCAACTGTTCTTGTCTGGTCAATTAACTCCCCAGCTCTGGAGAACGCATCACGTCTCCCAATCCTGCCCAGCGAGAGCTGTCTGATGCCCTCTTTGGACTGCTAGAGCTTCCAAGCCTGCAGCAGCTACCATGAACGGCCACTTCTCCGCCGTCGGCGAGCAGCCGGCCAACGGCAATTATGACCATGGCTGTCAGGTCATAGACGAGGAAAAGGAGTTCAAGTATGTCCCCGGAAGCTGAAGAGATGCCCCTCGCTGGCTTTGGTGGTTGGAAGCAGATGGAAGCTAATACGAAACGCCTCGCCGTCGCAGCCGCAACCTCAACGACTACCTCCAGAGCATGCATGTTGCCGAGGCGGGCTTCAACTACCACCTCATCTCCGTCTTTGGCTCGCAGTCTACTGGAAAGTCGACTCTGCTCAATCACCTCTTCGGCACCACCTTCTCGGTCATGTCCGAGACAGAACGCCGTCAGACGACCAAGGGCATCTGGCTGTCCAAGAACAAGCGCGAGACGAGCGCGGGAACCAAGATGGCAGACAACATCCTCGTCATGGATGTCGAGGGTACCGACGGCCGAGAGCGTGGTGAAGACCAGGACTTTGAGCGCAAGAGCGCCCTGTTTGCGCTGGCCACCAGCGAGGTTCTCCTCGTCAACATCTGGGAACACCAGGTTGGCTTGTACCAAGGAGCCAACATGGGTCTGCTCAAGACGGTGTTTGAGGTCAACCTGCAGTTGTTCCAGAAAGACAAAAAGTAAAGCCAGAGCCTACCCTTTTTCAATCTCTCCAACCAAGAGCGATTCCAAACCGCGCGCCAGTTGGACCTCGCGTGCTAACAACCGATAGCAGTTCAACCCCCCGATCTCTCCTGTTCTTCGTCATCCGAGACCACATTGGAGTCACACCGCTGTCTGCGCTGCAGAATACCTTGATTCAGGATCTCCAGAAGATTTGGTCTTCCATCTCCAAACCAGAGGGTCTCGAACATTCGCGGATTGAAGACTACTTTGACTTTGGCTTTGCAGCCTTGCCCCACAAGATCCTACAGGGAGACAAATTTGAAAGTGAAGTCGCGCAACTCGGAGCGAGATTCACCACAGGACACCGAGTGAACAAGGGAGGTGACGACGGCGTTGCGGAGACTGAGGGCGGTATTCTCCTGCCCGAGTACCACAGGCGAATTCCCGCAGACGGTCTCTCCGTGTACGCGGAAGGCATCTGGGACCAGATCGTGAACAACAAGGACTTGGATTTGCCGACGCAGCAAGAGCTTCTTGCTCAGTTCCGATGCGACGAGATATCTCGGGAAGTTTTGATTGCTTTTGACCAGCAGCTGACGCCCCTGGAGGAGAAGCAGACGCAGGCCTCTAAGCTCGGCAAGCCCGTTGTCCTTCCTGACCTGGGCCCCATAGCCAGCGAGGCCCGCGAGAAATGCTTCAAGGCCTTTGAAGTGCAGGCCAGCCGATATCACAAGGGCGTCTACTCCCGGAAGAAGCAGGAGCTGGAGAGCAAGGTTGATGGGCGACTCAAGACCTTGTACCAGGGCCAGATCGCGGCAGCTCACAAGGCCGGAGTCGCAGCCTTTAGCGAGGCCGTTGCGAACAAGGTCAAAGCCGGGCAAAAGGCTGGCGGAGGCTATGAGTTTGCCGAAATCGTATCCAACGAGAAGAAGAAGACCATGGACATCTTCAAGGCAGAGGTGGAGAGCCTGGCGATTGAGGGCGTCGAGTGGACCAATTTCGTGTCGCAAAATCAGCTGTTTGAGGCCGAGCTCGATGAGGTTAGCAGCAAGTTGCGCAAGGACGAAATCCGACGGCTAGCCACGCGGGTGGAGCGCTGGGTCAAGTCCCGGCTGGGCGATGCTGTTGGCCTGGAGTTCAACAAGCTCGGATCCGGCCGGGGCGGCTCGGGAGCGCCCGAAGAAGGCGAGAAGCCGGCGACGGAGAAGGACCTCTGGGACCGAATCTGGAAAGTCTTCACCGGCGTGGTCAGCGAGGCCGAGGGCCGGTTTAGTGACCGAGCCAAGAGCTTCGATGCTAGCGATGCCGAAGTCGAGGTCGGCCTGTGGCGCCTCCGACGCAAGAGCTGGACCGCGCTCCGGGAGAAGATTGAGGAGGAGGTGATGGAGGGCAACATCCTGATGAAGCTTAGGGAGAACTTTGAGGATAAGTTCCGATACGACGAGGCCGGCGTGCCGCGCATCTGGAGGCCCACGGACGACATCGAGGGCATCTACACGAGGGCGCGAGAGTCGACGCTGACGCTGATACCGCTGCTTGCCAAGTTCAAGCTGCTGTCCAGCCAGTCGCCTCCCGACCTGGTCAGCTTCATCGGCCCGCAACCCAGCGGAGTCGAGGCTGGTGACGAAGAGGACCTCGCGCCCATCGGCGGCGTTGACGAGGAAGAGGGCAAGAGCCTCGAGGAGGAGATGACGATGCTGAGCGAGAACAAGCGACAGGACTTGGTTGTTCGCTTCAAGAAGACGGCCGACGGCGTCTATGTCGAGGCCAAGCGTAGCGCCATTGGCGGCATGACGCAGGTGCCGTGGTACTTTTACGTGCTGCTCCTCGTTCTCGGCTGGAACGAGATCTGGATGGGTAAGGCATTCTTCGAAACAGTTCTGTGCCTGGGGCTTGGCTAACCGTTGTAGTTTTGCGCAATCCGTTCATGTTCATCCTCCTCATTCTGCTGGGTGGAGGAACCTACACTGCGTGGTACCTCAACCTCCTGGGCCCCATGATGCAGATGGGCAACGCGGCTGTCAACCAGGGCTTCGACATTGCCAAGCAGCAGCTGCGCGACTTCGTTGCCAACTCTGACACCGCACGACAGGCGCTGGCCATGCCGGCAAGGCAGGACAGCGACATTAGCATGGACACGCTGGACAGCCGAGGGCGACGAAGGACGCCGACGGAGCAGCCAAGCCAAGCCGACGATTATTAACTCATGCGGATAGGAGAACCAAAAAGGAGCCCGGAGGCAGCATTGACGGAAACCAAGCAGTCCTTGTACAAAGCACTCAACACACTGTCAGACACTGAGGGTAAAGCAGCGTATAGCATTGATGAGCGAACAGGATATGAATAATGTCTACACAGAATATCAAATAAAGATGGCTTATCCAATTCGGATATTATATACCAAAACGCCCAACCAACCGGTGATTTTCCCTTCATAATGACCCTCTAACGCCAATTCATGTGCCCTTTCGTCCAGCATGATTTGAAAAGGTAAATCAAACCAAAGGAACTCTCCCCATGCCTCTCCCGTGTCATTTCTAGAATGCTTCTTGGCTTGCCGGAGTACCAAACCACGACGTCAGCTCACTCCCCTGCTTCTCCTCGCCCCCTGACACAAAAAAGTCAGTCAACTTGCTCGTCTCGCCGTCATCGTCCGCCGGCCACTCAATCTTGATGCCATTGCCCTTGCTCTCGAGCATATCCTTGGCAGTGCCCCAGCTGAAGCGGCACTCGGGCCCCCATCCAAACAGGGGATGCATATTGTTCCTCAGCCAAGTCACAGTCTTTGCATCAGAGGGGTAGCCCGAGCCCCATTCTATAGGACCATTCTCAGCAGGCACGTCATCCTCGTCATCGCCATTGGCAGCAGTAGCAGCGGCGGCGGCGGCAGCAGTAGCAGCCTGACGAGCATGGAAGAGCGTCTCGAGGGCAGCATCGCGGGTGACCTTTGCGCAGACGGAAGCCGCGCTGACGCAAGCGTACAAGCTATCCGCCTTCTTCGCGACGGTGACTTTGGCGGTCGGGAAGACGCGCTGCAGCTTGGCCTGGTAGGTGGCGGGCGGGCCGATGGTGTCGACGTAAATCTCCTTGACGTTGACGCCCTTTGCGTAGACGGCGCGGATGAGGTCCATGGTGGCGTCCATGGCCTGGGCGTTGAGGTTGTACGACACGGGCTTCATCATGTTAGCGCCAATGTCCCTCGCGGAGAGCGCCGTCGTGGCCCAGCCGCAGGACGAATGCAGGTCCGAGCCGGGCGTGCAGAGCGTCTCCATGAGCTGCGAGCGGACCGCCGCGGAGAGGACCTTTGAGTCGTCGAAGTGGTGCGTGTCGCGGAGGAGCGGGTCGGAGACGTCGACGGGCAGGAAGAAGATGCCGTAGACCATGGGGCCGAGGACGGGGCCGCGGCCGGCTTCGTCGACGCCGAGGACGCAGGGCGGCGCGGAGGACGGGTCGGAGGGGTCGGTCGGGAGGAGGGCCGGCGGGATGGGCGAGAAGTGGGAGTACGTTGCGCCGGAGAGGAGGGCTTCGCGGTGGGAGGAGACGGAGGGCGGGATGAAGGTGCCGGAGGGGGGCGTCGGCGGTGTGATGGCGGCGGGTTCGGGGGCGTCTTGGTCCATTGCTGCGGGTGGTTGAGGCGATATGGAAGGATGGAGATGGTTGGTTTTTGGTGGTGAAGGACTGAGTTGAAGATGCAGTTGGCCGTGAATGATGAGGATCGTTATAATCAGTTACAATGGGGCGGCGTAGGCGGTAATGGCGGTCCTCTGGCTGTGACCAATGCCTCAAGGTGAGGCGATGCGGAGCCCAAATTGTTATCGTGATGAGTTGAAGCTATCAAAAGACCAAGACGCTTCTCCAGCCCCTCGACGCGTCTTTCACTGTCTGGACGCGTTCCTCTTTAACGCCTGACCTGTCAAAGTACCGGGTACCTCCTACAGCGCATCGCCCAGTAAAGCCCACCGCTGGAGCTCAGCAACAAGCGCCAGAACCCGCCCGGAACTCGAGCCCTCAGCGCCCTTCTAGCGCATCGGAGCTCTCAGCTGCCAAGTAGCCAACATCGTTCCCCAACCCCCCGCCTATCAGCAAAAATGCAACCAAACTGCCCACCACTCTGAGCTGGAGCTGCATCTCTTCGCGCAGCTCCATTTCAATCCAACACGTCAACATCCACCAACCGGCGCGTCGTCGAAACCCTCGATTCTCGACCAGCGCAAACCCGAAGCCCCAGCGTCGCTTCAGGGTCGAAGCAGCGAGACTCGGCTCTGAAGGGGTTTAGGCATCGAGAGATCTCTTTCTTATTTTATTTCTTATTTAATTCAACTTACCCGAGCCGCCTTCTCTCCGCACACTCGACCGAATCCCGACCCGCACGCATTCTTGCATCATGGCTCGAGGCAAAGCTTCAGCCGAGCCGGAAGCTCTCCACGAGCTCGGCGTCCGAGGCCGGTACGTTGGGGCGCTTTTACAACGGAGGCGGGACGAGGGAGAAGCTCGCAGGGCTGAAGCAGTGACAATAGGAAAACCGGCGCCTTCTTGAAGGACACGGGCGAGCGCGACGAGCACGGCATGCAGCCTCTGGACGCCATCTTCTCATCGCCGCGAAGCGCAGTCACGCGCGGGGAGGAATCCGGGAGCGAGGACATGGAGATACCGTCGAGTGAGCCTGGCCGCACGATTGCACGACTTGCGCTGCCGAATCGCTGGCTTCCCGCGGCAACGATTGGCAAGCTCTCGATTCTATGCTGCTGACACGCTTTTTTCTTTTGCGAAACCTAGGTGCTGGACCAGGGCCGCGGACAGTTCTCAAGAACCGCCGGAGTCTTCAGTATTCCAATCCCTTTTCCCTTGAAGCTTCAGACGGGACCACCGGCTCACCTGACGTAGGAATCAATCGTCGTCTCCCACGCGCAATCCCACCGCCGAAAAAGCAGCAGTTAGCCGGAAGCTGGACTTTGCCAGCAGGGCTGGAGGCAAGGCGACGCCGAAGACGAACGGGAAGCAAAAGGCTGCCGCGTTGAACGGCCTCTCGCGGCATAGAGACGAGCCGGAGTCGGAGTCGGAGGAGCTGGACGATGTCATGGGCGCGGGCGAGAACGGCGAGGAGTCTATGATGATGGTCGATTCCACGAGGTCAGATTTCAGAGGCGGACGCGCCCAAGACGACGACGACGACGACGACGACGACGACGACGATGACGTGCCGCCCACAGAGCAGAAGAAGCGTGGAAGGCCGAACAAGGCAGCTTCGCAAGCGAAGTCGAAGGCAGCTCAGCGTGCTCAAGGCCAAGAACCCTCAGTAGAGCTAGGCGCCACCAGTAGAGAGAACTCAGCGAGGCCGGCTGCTAAGACCGTCGGAAAACGCTCAGCGAAGCCAGATGCCAGCGAGCAAGAGGAGGAGTCCGAAGGCTCAGATGCGAGACTGGATGCGATGCTAAGTCGCAGCCAAGCAGGGAGGCAGCCCAAGCGAAAGCGCCTCGAAGAAATACCAGCTTCACCCGAGCCGCCTACTAAGCGAGGACCGCCGGCAAAGACTTCACGGATTCTATCTTCCTCCGACATACAGGATCAGTCGAGAGAAGAGGAGGAGGAAGACGAAGAAGAAGAGGAAGAGGAGGTAGCGCCGCGGAAGAAGCAGCGCACCACTGGACCGGCAGTCTCAAAGGCCAAGACACCGAAACCAAAACCTTCAAACAAGGGGAAAGCCGCTGCTGGCGCTCGCGGGGGCAAAGCCGTGCCCGTCTCAGCAGCAAGCAAGGCCAAGGCCAAGGCCAAGCCAAAAGCCGAGGCTCAATCCAAGATCAAAGGCCGAACCGCGCAAAAGCCCAAAAAGGCCCGCTCAGGAAGAAACGGCGAGGACGAGGATGTTGGGGAGACGTCGTTTGCGGAGCTGCAGCGTGGCCCCCCAATGCCAAAGTCCCGCGGCCTGGTATCAATGCGCAAGACCGTCGACGACACGATCACGCAGACAAGGTCAGGACGGCACTCTTACCGGCCTGTCGCGTTCTGGAGGGGCGAGCAGGTGGTCCGCGAGGACGAGGAGCAGGCCGACATATTTGCCAAGGACCGGTTCATCATGCCGAGCATCAAGGAAGTCGTTCGCGTGCCCGTGGAGGAGGCGCCGCCCAGCCGAGGCGCCGCCTCTCGCGGCAAAGCGCGGCCCAAGCCGAAGAAGCCGGCGGTGGAGGAGGAAGAGTACGAGGAGTGGGAGCTCAACCCGGGCACCGTCGAGGGCGAGATTGTGATCTGGGAGACGGAGCACGAGGAGCACCCGCCGGCCGACGACGAGCCCGTCCAGGTGACGGACGAGCGCATCGCCATCTCGGCCAAGGCGGTGCAGACGTCGGAGATCCGCGACGCGACGTTCCGGTTCGCCAAGACGCTGACGATGCCGTTCATGGGCGCCGGCGTCGTCGACCTGCCGCCGGGCGGCGAGAAGCGGCCCAAGAACTCGCGCAAGATGCACATGGTGTTCTTCGTGCACACGGGCAAGGTCATGGTGACGATCAACGAGGCCCAGTTTCGCATATCGGCGGGCGGCATGTGGTTTGTGCCGAGAGGTGAGTTTTATTTTATTTTGTCTCTTTATCAATCTCACTGAGTGGAACTTCAGAGAGAGAGTTTTGTCTAACATGAGGTTGGACGGGATACTAGGCAACTACTACAGCATCACCAACGACTACGACAACCCCAGCCGGGTATTCTTCTGCCAGGCGTGCGAGATTTCGCCCGCGCAGTATGAAGCCTCGCAGATGAGCGTGGGAGCATGATGAAATGGGCGGAGAAAAGAAAGGGGGGGTGGAGGGAGGGAGTGTGCTTGATTCAACAGGTTCTTTGCGTTCTTGTTTGAGTATCTTCTGGCTTTGGGGCCCTTTTGTTAAACGTTGATACCACATGAAAATGGGGAATGAAATCGTCGTTTTTTGTTTCAGCGCTGTACTTGGTTTTTCTCTTCTTTACAAAAAGCTACCTATCGAAATGTGATGCCGATTTTACATGAAAGTACCTTACAATCATGTCAAGTAAAACAATAGCAGTGTTGAGAATACTGTAAGATACACGACTAAATGTCCCAGTCCCCCGTCGTACAAGCCCCCCTACACATATTTCATCCAACCCAGACTCAATACCCTCAATACTCCTCATTCATGATCCTCTTCAACCCACCCATCTCCCTCTCCAGCTGCGCAATCTTCCTCTGGCCCGCATCCAGCTTCCCCAGCAGATACATGACCCTGCCCGCCGACTCCCCCGTGTGCCGCGGCAGCCCGCCCAGCAGCTGCAGCTCCTTCTCCACGGCATCAATGTTCTTGGCTTCCACCTTGGCCATCTCGTTGAGGACCGCCAGGTCCATCTTTGCGCGCAGCACGCGGTCCTTGACGAGCACCCCAAACGCCGCCTGGTGCAGCGGCTTGCCGGCCGTGATCGTCTGGGGCCGTCCCTGGTGCGTCGTGACCGTGATGAGCTCCGAGCCGGCAAGGCTCTCGATGGCGGCCTCGCCGTTTGTCGCGTTGGAAGAGAGCGACGAGGCAAAGGTGGGCGAGAGAAGAACCTGGTGGTACCGCAGAGTCGGGTTTTCGGAGAGAGACTTGATCAGATGCCAGGCCTGCTCGGTTGACCATTTCCTGTCCGCGTCGGCTGTCCGTCCGAGAAGATACATCTTGACAATGTCAGTCGCGTCCTCGGTCACAATTTCTTCAACCGCCTCGCGAGGCGTCTGTCCTGCCCTGAGTCGCCGAGCCAGAAACTCGAGGTCCGTCAAACGGCCACCGAGGACCTTGATGCCCTCATCCAGTCCTGCCAGATTCGGCCGTGGGATGGCCTTCTTCTCCTCATCGCTTTGCTCTGCTTCCTCCTGCGCCTCACGCTTCCAATCCTCTTCCAAGCGGGTAATGACAAAGTTCTTCGCCACGTCGGCATCCAGATCGCCCAGGGATAGAGTGCGGAAGACCCTGTCCGGCATGGCCTTGGTGAGGGACTTTGAATAGGCAGAGTCACTGGTGAGGAACACGACATGAGCCACATTGTTTTGGACAATGGTAGCTGCCCAGTCGGCAATCATGTCATACACGAGGCTCGAGTCCTCGCTCTTGTGAAGAAAGTTGTCGACGACGATGACCGGACGGCGCTCGGGGTGTGCCTCCAAGTACGCATCTTCGGAGAGGTTGATGTCCTTGTCCGCCTTGCTTCGTTCCGAGAGAGCGACGGTTTTCAGGGCCGTGGCAGTGGTGTGTAGAATCTTGTTCAACTGTGATTCCAGAGTCTCCGAGAAGCCAGACTTGACGCCCGTCGTGCCCTGGACTGCCAGATCAACCATGCTGCTGATACTGTTGGCCCACGAAAACACCGGTCGATATCCGACCGCCGTCGCCAGTCTCTTGATGGTGCCGGCCTCGCCATTGGCTTCCGTAATCGGCTTGCAATCAATGAGAAGGACGTTTTTGCGCCCGCTCAGGGCTTGACTCATCACCATCTCTGCCTTTCCAGAACCTCGTGGGCCGGTGACAACAATAAAAGTATCCGAGCTGCCGTCCAGCCAGCTTTGCAGTTGCTCAATGAGGTCTTTGCGATGCTTCCATATCGTACCGAGACCTTCGATATGCTCCTGCTTCTTGTGGAAGGAGAAGCTCCCAGTCTGCGACTTGAACCACTTGTATATCCTCCAGTCGGTGTAGCGCAGGGAATGTTGCACGTGCACCTTGATGAAGAACAGCCGGATAGGGTCAAAGATCATGACGGAGACGCCCGCAATGAGCGCAGCCACAATCGGAATGACGATTCGAGGATGGGACGTGATCCAGTTCCAGATGCTATGCCCCTTTTCTTTCTTCACGTAAGAAAGCCGCAACTTGGTGCCATTCTTGCCGCCGCCCTGAGCCTCGCCAAGGACAAAGCCGTGCAGACAATTCCGCGCCATGATAGCATCGCGCAGCACAGGAAAGCCAATCTGGGCATACCTCGGCGTGATCTTCGAATCAGCGGGCTGGGGGATGATGTCCGCAATCTTTCCGTATTTGCGAAAGAGGCTGTAGAGAACTTCCTCTGGAAGCTCTGCTGCTGCAGCGCCTGGTTCAGGGGGCACGAATTCTACCATGACCAGAGTCGACGGATATCGATGCAAGTCCTCGAGCCAGGGAACTCCGCGAACAAGACGGGCTCTAATCCTTCCAAAAGGGTTGAACCACGGCTTGACCGGCTCTTCTCTCAGCTTCTTCAAAAGCTTGGCTAGCCAATGGGTCAGCGTCAACCATTACATCGGTATTAGACGGCATTTCACTCACCTTCAATCTCCGATGCACTCAGACTAGGATCATACTCAAACTTGACAAACGCCCCTCCATCCTTAAGCCGCGGCATAATCTCGGTCACCTTGATGGGCAAGTTATCCGGTATCGCTCTCTTGACCAACTGGATCGGGTCCATGATGCCCAAAGACGAGCTGTTGAAGCGCTGGAGAAGATCCGTCAGCTGTTGGTCCGTCTCTGTTCGTCGACTCAGCAGACTCAGCACCGGCGTCAACTTGAGAGGAAACAAATCTACAAATCAAAGAGTCATGTCAGTCAAACAAAGACGTATGTAACATCACCGGGGGGGAGCAGGTTCCAATGTCTCACTGTCGAAAAAGAGAATTGACTCGTTGGGCTTGACATCGAACCTCCCGCTCTCCTGCTCCTCAGAAGGCGACAACTCCTGCTTCTTGCCGGTCAAATTGCCATCACTCAGCGGTATAGCCGAAGTCGTCTCCCATATTCTCTGCCCGGCTCGATACCTCATCAGCCCATGATCACTCCGTCTCGTCGTCGCTCTGCCAGCTCCAAGTCCAGGCCATGACCGCAGGGCTCGAGAGCCGCTGGACCGCGCCGCGAGCAATGCTAGGCTTCGCGAGGGAATCATGACAATTCTTCACCAGAAAGTCCGCACATGTCGCTTGCTCTGCCGAAAATATGAGAGACAAAGAGAGAGAAAATAAAAAAAGTCTCGCCTTGGTATCGCAGCTTCTCATAGCATGACGAGCTAGCTGAATGGCTCGACGGCCAATGAGGTCATAGGAAGCAGATCGATCACCAGCTTCTTGTTGCAGATTGCCAAAACGGGAAAGGCCAAGCTTTTTTTCGGAGAAGATTTATCCCGGCCGAGTTCGCAAACCTGAACTTATCTGCGACTTTGATAAGTCGAAAAAGCTGAGGCCATAGAATTGAGCGCCGAAATCGAAAGAAGACAGGGCGATTGTGATCCATTGCCAGAATAACTACAGCATCAGCTACGTCTTATCGATCCAGCCAACTGATATCAAGATCCTGCACAGAGAAGGCAGCAACGCAGCCTTTCGAGGACTATCCCGATCCTCCAACAGACCTCAACTACATCGATTCATCTGCATCTACATATATCGCATCGCGAATAGCTTCACAATGGGCTGGCTCTGGACATCATCGCCCCCCAAACCACCAACCGACCAGTCGTCACCACCCTCGTCATCACAAACCTCCTCCTCAATACCTCCACAGCCATCAACCTCACGATCCACACCCACCTCCCAAGCTCCCAACGAGCCCGTCGACCCCGAAATCCAAAAACTCCTCGAGCTCTTCAACAAATCCGAATCCACCCCTCAAACCTCCTCCTCCTCCTCCTCGTCATCATCATCATCACCATCATTCTCGCCATCCGTCCTCTCAAAATGGCTCTCCTCAAAATCCACCTCCACCCCCGACCAACCCCCCATCCCCCCGCTCTCCCCCGTCGCCGAATCCCTCCTCCCGACCGACATGTCCTGCCGCCAGGCCTTCGACCTCGCCTGGTCCTGCAACTCCCTCGGCGGCCAGTGGAACGCCGTCTACCGCCACGGCGAGATGCGCTCCTGCTCCCACCTCTGGGACGACTTCTGGTTCTGCATGCGCACAAAGTCCTACTCGGGCCCCCTCAAGGAGAGGGCCATCCGCGACCACTACCGCCGCAAGGAGTACGAAAAGTACTACGCCCCGGGGGCCCGCAGCAGCGAAGACATCTGGGAGGCGAGGGAGCGTAAGGTCGAGCCGGGGACGGCATTTGCTGAGGCCGTAGAGATTGCCAGTGTTGATGATAACGAGTGGAGGAGGTTGGAGGAGGAGAGGAGGAAGAAGATACGGCAGGATCTGGGGTATGGAAAGGGGGAATGAGGTTGGTTACAACTTGCAGTGGATTGGAATTGGGATGCGTTATGGCAGATGAGACATGTGCGTCTTAGAATCGAGACCAATCATGATGAACAAAATGGATACGACAGGATATAAACAAGCCTCGTGAAATGAGGGAAGATGGTGTGAGGATAATGCTGCGAATATTACTCGGAACAAAGGAATGAACAAGTCTCAAGTCTTTGGGGGAAAGAATAGAAAAGATGTTGAGAGGATGATATTGCGGATATTCATCGCTTGAAACAACATGTAAAAATATCTAGTTTTCGCAATATCAATGAACACTTCAAGTTTATTAGGGTCAAACATATCCTTCCAACTTCTCCTCCATATTCGATATCAAACTTCAACTCAACTTCTGTATGAGATCCAATCACTTCACATTCACAAGTCAGAGAGATTGTAGTTATTTAGACCTGGAATTTATTGATTCCCGTAAAACTTAAAAATCATTAAAGTACAAACCAGGGCCAACCCGCCCAGCTTTTTTACCCTTCATATCCGTGAAATGCTAGTTGCGACAAAAGCAGAAACAAAGGAAAAGAATCTAATCATGGCATCATGCCTTGATCCCCTAGACCAAGCTTGAGGCTCAAGTCTGATGTTTGAGGGTATCAAAAAGGCTTGTTGTGCATTTAGTCGACCTCCTCGACGGTAGGGCCGTCATCGCCACCCTGGTTAGGAGCGCCGCCAGCGCCAGGGAAGCCGCCGGCACCGCCGGGCATGCCACCGGGCATGCCACCCTCACCACCAGCTCCGTAGAACTTCATCATGATGGGGTTGGCGACACCCTCAAGCTCCTTCTGGTGAGACTCGTACTCCTCAGTAGAGGCCTGCTGGTTGTCGTCGAGCCACTGGACGATCTTGTCGATCTCGGACTTGAGGGTCTCCTTGTCGGCGGCCTCAATCTTCTCGTCGACCTTGGGGTCGTTGAGAGTGTTGCGGAGAGAGTAGGCGTACGACTCA